>NW_015664180.1:454409-464165 GCF_001515625.1 Sinocyclocheilus rhinocerous | reverse complement strand
ATATCTTAATTTGTGTTCCGAAGATGAACGAAGGTCTTACTGGTTTGGAACAACATGAGGGTGAGTAATTAATGACATTTTTGGGTGAACTATCCCTTTAAAGTTGTCCAAAAGAAGTTCTTAGCAATGCATATTACTAAATAAAAATTTAAGTTTTTATATATTTCCGGTACGAAATTTACAAAATATATATATATATAACAATTTTTATTACAATTCTATTATTTATTTATTTATTTATTTATTTTTTGCATAACAGTAATGCGAATTTTGTTGGAATTTGCTCTTTCTGTTGATTCTAGGGTGAAATTGGATGACCCAGACCCCTATTTTTATGCCAATTTAATTTTTTTACACAAATAAATAACTAAAATAAATAAATGACAATAAATTAATAAAAATATATATATTTTGCTTAAATTTACTTAGTTTAGGAATATAAAGATTTTGTAACATCATTGTGACATGATTTTTTTTTTAATTAACCCCAACTTCACAATTATTAGCATAAAGAAAAACTTACATCAAAATAATACAAATAAAATTATTATTGACAATAATGAGAAAAAAAAACTCAGAAACTCAATTTTCACATTTGGAGTTTGAAAAAAAGAAACATGACAAATGAAAAAAAGAATAATATCAAAGAAATAATTGATAATAAAAAAAATAGGCAAAATGAGTAATTATAAAATTATTTTATAAAATTTTAATGTCTGTTTTTATGCTAATTTCAGTGTGTATATCCAAAAATGCACCTTGACAAACGTGTGAAAGGTGCTTAACTTTATTTTTTATTTTTTGTGGAAAACCATCTAAACTCCCCCAAACATGTGCTTTTTGAACCATTCATGAATACAAACGGAAAACACGCGAAAATAATACTTACGCTCTGTTAAACCGAATAAATACACGCTGTCATGAATAATTTCCATATACCAATTTAATGATAATTGCATGGTAATTTCATTGTATGCTTCAAATAGAGTAGTATAATATTATGCCATGGAAATGTTACAATAGCAAAACAATAGTCTTTATTCAGACTTTCTACATAGATAAATATTTTATACGCTCACACAAATGTATGAATGATTAGCAGAAACGTGTGAAACATATGCAAATTTTACTTCTACATCTGGCGTTAATTACAGACAGAGGGCGGAGGATGGCTGGAAGGAGGATTCAACAGAGTCTCTTAGATAATGAATCCTACCATGCATGGAAATTAGATATTATACTAAACCATCATGGATTTTTTGTGTAAATCTGTCACATTTCACAGCCACTCTCTGAAATGTCCTCGCCGTTTTCCACTTTGCTATATATTATGACTGCTATTATGACTGACGAATCCAGTGTCCATCAAAGTAATATCTCAATCGAGAAATGTACATATCTTTTTGTCTTAAAATCCGAACAACAATGCTTCTTTCCTTTTCCATTTTTTTTCTTTTGTCTGTTTTAACCCTCCTTTCTGCATGACCCACTGCATGCTCTCCATGTCAGTCCCAGCTGTTACTACAAACTACTTGGAGATCTTACAAGCTCACTAATTTCGCTCTTGAAATCCCACTGTTCGCTGTGAACCACAATCTGACTTATAGCAGTAGGCTCATTTGTCTTTGCTTGAAAAACTGGCTAAACTATATGACATATAGCCTATATAATAATATATAAATAAATGTATGCATGATCAAACATTGTAGTTATTGTGCGTGGCGCTCTCTCTACGCTAGTAAAGGTATGTAACCCAGCTGTATTCCTTTGCCTTACAGCTCCATTGTCCACCATATAGGACCCTTGGGGCTAATTATTACAATTTACTGTGCTTTTTGTTATTCAATAGAGATCCATGATATTATTTACTAATTTGCTTGCTCCCTGCTGTGGAGATCTTAAATGGTTAATTTTTCTGCTCTGATTTTGCCAATTTATCCTCTTTACCGCTCAATAAAATGAGTAGTTTCTTCAGAAGAACCCATAAAACTTTCCATTTAATTTTTAATTATTGTTATTATTAATTCGATTTTTTAAAACCACACCCTTCTCAGCTGTTCTATCTCTTTGACATTTAACTAAATAATTGGCTTTACGTATTCACTATTGGAATTTAAGCCCCTTCATGACATTTTCCATGATCTTCACCAATATTTAGACTCGTCTCTTTGCTTTGGTTGACCTCAGTTCTTGCATTTTCTTCTCTTTCTGGGTTTTCCTTTCTGTGGGATTGGTGTGGTATGAAATCTACAATTGACTTGTACCTCTTCATCTGTTGTTTCCTGCCATCATCCTTCTCTCTTCTTCTGGCCGTGCTGCATGGCCTCTCATCCCATCCCCCCACTACACACTCTGTTATGATCCATGTATTCTGTGATCCCATGCTCCTCTCCCCCCTCACTAGACCAGCTCTATGAATCAGCCACAGGGAGAGACGGAAACGATTCTGTGGTTGTGACACGATTTATGACTGGAAGTACATGCTCAGTAGGGCAAAGTATTTGGTGTGATGATCAATGCGACTTCGATTTTGTTTTGGTTCCACATACCAGCTTAGTTCTGTAAAAACATAAATTCTAAAAATAAATGATTATATTTTGCATGGGGTGGTTGTAGTGTAATGATTAAGGGTTTACGTAACTTTGCCAAGTTAGTTGGTAGTGTAAATTTTATATATATGTTTTTATTTATAACCACTGAATAATACTGTTCAAGAATGTTAAATGTAACATTTAATATATGCTATGATTATTTTGTATTATATTTGGACAAAAATGTAATTCGTTACTGTTAACAGTCACGTGAGGCAAAAAACCCAAAACATTTAAATATCAACCATTTAACTGGATCCTGAAAAGCAAAGCTTGTAAACACTACTTCTGTTTGAAGGCTTCTTAGAACAATAAAGGCAGACATCATATAATGTTCACAACTTACCTTAGCAAAGTCTTACCTTAAGAATAAATGGTGTGACCAAATCAAGTATACAGTTAGATTTAGTTACAGACTAGCCTAACTAGTAGTCGCTAAGACCCCAATGTGAATGTAGTATTTTCTCATCCACACTGAAGGATATTAAAGTCTGTTTGAATGTTTGCAAGTAACCAAATGAAAGAATTCGGACAGAAATGTGTTAAGTAAACAAATTATATATATTGTTAACGTTTCTGCCTCCGATTTTGAATTCACTTTTACGAACGTTTTTAGCCAAATTAGCGATACAACGCGCGGGCGTCGACGTTAACCAGACTAATAAAATGATGTCACGCAGGCTGTGCTCTAGCCCCTTCAGCCAGCCTCACTGAACACACAGTGTTCGTCACGAAAGGGGCGGGTCTGGAGTGAATATACGTGTGACTATTGGACATTCCAACTGCCTGTCACTTTCTGTCGCCTTTCTATTGGCTACTAGCATGCGGGTTTATCTCTTCATCTCTTGCTGCTCTTGTATAAATGCCGCTTACTTTTCTACCGTCAACCTCCGCCGGATGTTATAGTTCCTATTATCAATTCTTTTCCCCTTAAACTACTCCTATTAAATTTTGTCTGATAAATGACTAACAACCATTCTGCGCGTCCTGACCAATCCGTGTTTTTTAACCCGTAGACCTTGTCGAAAAAACTCTTGACTCCTCTGGGCACATGAAACTGGACACCCAAGCGTTTGAGGCCCCTCTTTCCATGCGGAGGAATATATTGTTGCTGCTCACAATGTGGATGGAGGTGGTCAAGATGTCTGCTAGACGAATGAATTCACCTCAATTGTAACAATATAAAGGAAGTCGTGGCGCGGGATTGTTTGGATACAGACCTGCAACATTGTATTTATGACGTTGGTGTTTTGTAGGAGGATGTCAAAGGAGGAATAACACATTGTTGCGCCTATCAGCCTTTAATACGCCGTGCTTCAAATTCTTTCAAGTTTTATGGTTTTTCCCTACGAGATTCAACCTTTCTTTTTTTTACTACTGGATGTAAAACAACTGATAATCAGAGGTAATGCTTTTGACCCTTTGTCGAGTTTTACTGGGTTAGTAAGTTGAATCATTTTAGTCTCATATTTACATCAGAGAGGCACACAATTGCATATTGAAGTTCCGTTTAGCAAGTTTTTGGGATGTGTGCTTATGGAAGTGGGGGGATGCATAGTTTTTTTTCTTGCTTAGAGGCTGTGGTGTTGGTGGGAAGTCCTGCCCAGTTTTGTGCTGGTGGTCTTTAACCCAGTTCTATCCTAACAGAAACGACTCCTTTGTCCTTTTATCAAAGTAAGGATTAGTTTTGTGGGGCGCGTATGAGTTTAAGTGACTAGTTGAGAGCGAGCTGTCAGTGCAAATTTAATTGACAAATTAGATGAAATTTATTTTAATTTGGTAGACTTGTTAAAATGTATAATTTCCTGCTGAACTTAAGCGCTGTGTTGTAGCGTGTTGTATCCAGGTTTGCTTTTTTTGGTTAATTCAGTTACTTCGGTGAATATTTTTGGCAGGAAATTCCTCGCACCCCACCCCCACTCGCCTTCATCAAATCGCGAGTCTGAGGAAAAGTTGACATTTTGTCGCGGTACTTTTATTAACGTTTGCTTAATCCCCAGCCAAGCTTCTACATTTATCTCACAACACATGAATAATTTAGAATTGTCGGCCCGACGGCTGCTTAATATTGATGATAATGCCGTCCTTATCAAAAGTACGTGCGCGCGATCGATGTGGCCTATTGGTTTTCGAAATGGTTTGCTATCGGAATACAATAAATTTACAACTGAGAATAAATATTGACATTGTTCATGTCTGGGTGAAGCTTAGCCCTACTTACACAAAGAAAGGGACGTGACTAAACTCTAGTTTAAACGTGTTTGCACACTCCGTAATTGAGATGGGGTTTAAAATAGACATTTTCGCCGTGTATTTTACGCTTTTTTTATTCATAACGTGGATTTAGTTCGGGTAGCCTACATTCAATTGGTTGTTAGTGGTAACACTGTTGCGCTCTCTTACAACTAACCACCAATGGCTGCAGTGATACAGGACTAAAGATACAATTTAGCCTACCTTTTTAACTACGAAATACGTTTTAATTTTGTGTTTTGCCTTGTTTTTAGTGTCACCTTACTCCTTTCCCTTGATCGTGTGTGTGATAGGAACCTTTACCGTTAGGGATGGAAATAGTAAGGAATTTAGCGATTCTGCTTCAGTTTTTCTCATAATGACTTCTTGACGATTTTAATGATGTTGATATAATAATATCAGGAAAAAATGATTGTTGCATTTACAGCCCTAAGCAGTTTCTTGGCAGATTATGCGACCGCACCAGGTTTCAGCAGAACCGACATAACAAATCATAAATAAATGTAGCTACATCTCTCGCATAGGCCTAGGTGTTTTTTGTTGTTGTTTTTTTTACTTTTACAACTATCATAAATGCATAATAAAACTGGCCCTAGTTTTAATGCAAATAGTAAGCAAACAAAAAGGTGGTAACCTGTTTCATTCATCATTTATATAACATAACATGATGTGTAGGCCTGTCTTATTTGCGCGTTGTCATACGAACAACCAGTCAGTAATATGCTTATATAAGTTATGAGTTAACTTAAAATCAAAACTAAATAAATAACTTGGGGTTCAGTAAGTGAGCTAAATTAATTCCTTAAAAGAATCGACTCATAGAGTCACTTGTTCAGGAATCGGATTGGACTGGTCGCTCTAGATTAAATTGATAATAGGAAATACTGTCAGATTACAGCAATCTGCATGATCAAAATCTGCTAAATGAATTGAAGGTCATAAATAATTCGGATCCGTGTTTTTTTTTTTTTTTTCAAGGAACGGTTCTCGATTCCCAACCCTAGTTAGGCTACTATAAGGCCTTCACCTCATTCTTCAGCCAGGGCTGTTCATACCAGTTAAAATCGCTTCATGTTTCTCAGATCTGAGACGTTTGTCACATTTTACATGGAAATATGCTAATATACTGAGTAAAATATATTTTTACTTTGGCTTTGTTTTGGCTTGCAAAGACTTGAGGGGAATTTGGGCCCTCTGTTAGGCTACTATCTTTCTTGTCTTTTTACTGAGGGGCCACTTTCTACATGTTGTCATTTAGGCCTAGTTGTTTTTGTTTGGGAGTCGAGAAAGCAGTGTGAATAAAATGTACTTGCAAGGTGTTAAAACACTTTTATTTTAGCTATTGGCTTGTAATAGTGTTATAATCAGACTGCTGAAGAGAAACTAATGGAAACTAAGAAACTAAGAAACTGCTAAAGCACACCACCTGTTGGCATGCAATAGCATACAGGACCCCTTAAGATGTTTCTGAGAAAAAGTTAAATTTTTTTTACCAATATTTGACAATTTCATTGTATTTTAGTAAAAGAGATAGGGTAAACGTACCTATTAAGCTCACCAAAATCTATGTTGAGACATTTTTAGTGCACAAGATATTGGTTTCAGTACAAAAAGTTATGTTAAAATAAAATTAATCTCTCACACAAAAATATTTCATTTTATTTTAAATGACAAAAGCATTTCAATTAAGATGTACATCATTAAATGCAAAAAGTCTGGCTGTGCTTAATGGGTACATTTTTGTACTTTTTAAGCACACCCCTGTTCCCATTAAGCTCACGTCATGTTTATTTTAAACAACCTTTTTTAAAGAATAATTGAAAAATATTTTATTTGAAGGTACAAAGTCAATTACAAAAAAACAGAACACTAAAATCAAGCAACACGGCATTCAATTTGATCAGTTATATATTCATAATGAAATGTCATTTAAGCACGTTGCAACATCTATGGCGCTTTTCCACTGCATGGTACGACACGGTACGGCTCGGTACGGTTCACTTTTGGGGGGTTTTCCACTGGGTACAGTACCTGGTACCTGGTACTTTTTTTAGTACCACCTCAGTTAAGGTTCCAAGTGAACCGTACCGTTACCAAAACGTGACGCAAACCGAGACGAGTCGTACCACGCAGTGGAAAAGCGCCATTAGACTAGTCCATGTTCAGCTAAGTAACACATATTCAAAAATCAAATAAAACAAACCAATAAAACATTTTATTCATGGGGATGAACACCGAAACTAGCCTCATTATGAAGCCTCTTATTAAATGGATGTCAACTTATCTATCGTCTCTTAAGGCTGGAATGCACTACATGATTTTTGCCCCAATTTTCCACCGATTTACAGTCTGGAGAAGTTGATGCTAGTTGCCAAAGGTCAGAGCCAGTCTGCAGATTTGAGCTGACATGTCTAATAGAAAATCATGTAGTGTATGATCACAGACTCAAATATGTTTGATATTTTCAGCAGATTTTAAAACACATTGTTTTATTTTCATTTCACGTGTTTTCTAGCAACAATGCACACGTTTCTGGATGAGTTTGTTGTGATCGGAACAACTTGAAGGTCTGGTGTATTATACCCAGTTTTCCTTTGTGACTATTTACAAGTCACAAAGGAAAACTGGCCATCATACACTAAACGACTGAGGATCACATCATACACCGGTGTTTTAAAAATCTGTTCAAATTTTAAAAGTCATGTATTTTATTCCAGCCTTTAGTTGCTTTTTCCCTGGACAGATACGACAGGTTTCTGTTGGCTCCTTCTTTGAATGGATGACATGCCTTTTTCATCTTTGGGCATAAACTAGAATTATGTCTAGATTTTGTCATCTTAAAGTTGTGAAAATAAGTTATTAACCATTTTATAAAGATTAACTTAAAGTGACAACCATCAGTTTATATTAGTAGTGTACCCTTTAAGCTCACCTTAAAATAATATGAAATCTTTTAAAAATACAGCAGTGTAAAACCACAGACCCACAATAAACTGTCAATTATCAGTGTGCAATGATCTGATTGATTTGAAATTACAGGAGGTATGTATTAACAAACACATCAATTGGTTAAGACATCAAGTATGATAATACATCATTTTTTCTTTTTATAATCTGAGCTCAAAAATAGAAGTGTGCTTAATGAGTACGTGAGCTTAATAGGTACGTTTACCCCCCCTTGTTTGATGATCTCCTTTTCATTCAAATCAACTGGCCAGATAACTATAAATCATGCACAGGATAGAGATGTACAATAAGTTAAGAACATTGATTTGCATGTTCCATGTGCTGATATCATGGTTTCATGGAAACTTATTGACTTGTGATAGCATTTAGTTTCATTGCTGTGCTGAGGTTGCATTAGGGCTGGGCGATATGACGATATTATCGTATATCGATGATGTCTCGTAAGTATCACGATGTCGATGTCAACAGTCAGATACCAGACGATTATCGACATTATCAGAAAAAAAATGACAAATGATAAACCTAGTAAGTTGCAAAAAATAATTTACATAACCTGTATGGTGATTATGGGGCTTTTTTGCATGCAAGAATGAAATAATTTGGTAGGAGGGTTGGGAATCGAAAAGCTATTCCAATTTCGGAAATCAGATCAGATGTGTAAGGTCAGGAATCAAATTACTTGTTATAAAATTTAATTTCGTTTCAGCTTCTCGATTCCTGTATGCGCATTTATTGTGATTTCAAAAGAAAATATCCCATAAATACAATCGGTTAGGTCTTAAATGAATGCAAAGAGCTGAGAAAGAAAACAAGGGTGTATTGGATCCAATAGTAGCACTGCATGTGTTTCTGAATATTTATTTAAACAGACTGTATAATGATGAAAAACCACAAACATGACAGTTATAATTAAAATACACAAATTCCTTCACAGCCTATTTATACAGCGCACAAAGGGCCCTATTTTTACAGATTGTTTTAAACAGTGTATACAGTATAATTATGTTTAATGAAGCTGAGATATAGCACTATAAATTCTTAATTCGTTTGCAACAAAACTATAAAGTGTGAAGACATTAGTAGACTTCTCAGCTCGCCCCTCAACATGCACGCATTCGGAGTTTCGGAACTTCACTATGATGAACTTAAAATTGGGTTCTGTTATTTTCCCTCAACAGTTCTCCTCACAAAACGAAATTCATTTCAAACACAAAACTTGATAAGAACAGAGTGGAAATTAGCAACACCAACATACCAGCAAAGCTAATGTTTTCTGTTAGTTTAAGCACAAACGGTTTCGGCAGCCCAACACTGAATATTATATTGTGGCCGTTGTATTTTGATTTATAAAATAAAAATTAAAATACAAAAATTAAATTTAAATGACCCTGCTTCTAAATAAATAAAGCAGGTATTTTTATTTCGTAAAAAATGGGCCAAAAGAGACCTCCGAACTAGGCTACCAGAAAGGGAAAAAAAAAACGTAATGTTTTTGCTCAGATTTCGTTTTTAATCCCTGCATGATTTTAGACATGTATGATAAATATCAAATAGCCTCCGACTACAAGCTTGATATTTTATTCAAGACATTACTATATGACATCAACATGCATTTATTCTTACAATCACCACCAGAGTGTCCAACTTCACTATGATGAACTTAAAATTGGGTTCTGTTATTTTCCCTCAACAGTTCTCCTCACAAAACGAAATTCATTTCAAACACAAAACTTGATAAGAACAGAGTGGAAATTAGCAACACCAACATACCAGCAAAGCTAATGTTTTCTGTTAGTTTAAGCACAAACGAAGAAAAGTAAAACCAAACTTTGTGGCAACAATTAAGACCAAACTGAACATGGTGTGTGTTTATGGTGCATGTCGGCAATGTTGTCTCGGCGGGGGCGGGGCGTGGTGGAGGTGGGGCTTGGGTAGACGATATTAT
>NW_015664180.1:446684-454342 GCF_001515625.1 Sinocyclocheilus rhinocerous | reverse complement strand
GGTGTAGATGGGGCTTGGGTAGACGATATTATCGGATATCGCGATATTTTTAAAGGCGATTATCGATAATATATTTTTGACATATCGCCCAGCCCTAGGTTATAAACAACAATATTAATAATAAGGTTGACAGACATTATAGAAGAAATGGCTCTTTGAAAACAATCAAAATAAAACCTTGTAACACAAGACTAATTGTAGTGTGTAAAACATACAGGATGGCCTCGGCCAAATTAATTATCAAGCAAGTTTTAGATTTAAAATTAAAATCTTGGCCAAAGATAATGACTTGGCACTGGCATTTCATACAGCCTCCTGAAGCAATGCATAGTTAGTTAATTAAATTTAGTCCCATTTTTCATTTGAGACATGGAAATGCTGGTAATGTACTCTTATGAGATGTGTATATTATGAGTACAATACACTCTCACTTTTATTTACTATTCGACATGCACTTCATCACTGCTTTTCTCATTCATCTGGTCTTTAGATAGCTCACCCCAGCTGTCTCTCTCTGGTTTTCTTCTGCAGGGTGCTTTAAAGACCGAGGGGTATGAACGAGGCGCACCAGAGAATGGCTACAGTGGGAACAGATAAGGAACTCAGTGACCTGTTGGATTTCAGTGCAGTAAGGAAGAGACTATGGAGTCTTTGTTACTGATCTAGACAAAAACTCTCTCTCGTAAAGAATCGCGTTATGATTCCTTATTCGCTTCAACAAAATCTGACCTTGTAGTCAGAGGATAGCCGTTTTTCTTCATAGCACTTCAAACTGATCGAATCTCACGTCACAATGCCTGCTGTGTTGTTGGTGGCTAACATTATAATGAATCTTTAAATCATGTCTCCAACTGGGTCCTTAGAAGTGCAGTTTGCCATTTGAAACATCTCCAGCATATAGCAATAACCATCGCTCAATCCCCTCTTGTCCTTATCCTTCCATTTATTATTCTCATTTCACCTGTTGTTAAAATTTGATTATTCTTGGCGGTCATGCTTTCCTAAATAGCATTAAAAAAATGGCGAATATAAAAATGTTAATCGCTTGATTCATTGAATGGCTCGACCATGCTTAATTTATTGCATTGGAAAATTGCCATCTACTGAAGCAGTGAATCAGTTAAGACAATACATTGATAATCAGACGTGCCAGATCAAATGTATAATGATCTCATCTAATTACAAATTGTTGATGGTTTAGTTACTCCCTCATATCTCATTCATTTTCCAGCCTTGAACCGTTGTAAAAAAAACAAAAAAAAAACAGGAGCTTATGCATTTGGTATTTTCTTTCTCGTGGTGTAAAAGGTGGTTCACATTGTGAAAAATGTCTGCCACACCAGAAAGTCCCTCTCATGCACCATGCAAGGCTAGCACTGTTGCTGCTTACGGGTTTCTCGTTGCACTTCAAAAACAGAGGCATCATCCATCCATGTAAACAGATCCTCTTCAGCCCTTTCCGTGAAACCTTGAATTCTTTGTAGTACACGACAAGATGCATCTTCAAAGAGCCATACTACTTTGTGAGAAAGGGTTTCTTTCAGATTGAACCATTTTAGTGGGTTATATGTGGCAAAGGTGACATGATCTTTAGCATTAAACTTTTGAACAAGCTAAGCTTGACGTCATAGAGCGTGAATCCCCAATAATGCTGAAAAATCGCTGTCTGTGGGCACCTGTTGATGTGAGTTTGTCGTAATATGCTACTATGCTTATTTTTCTGCCTTAGATGTTTGCACCCCCTGTGGCCAATGGGAAGAACAGGCCTACCACACTTGCTAGCAGTCAATTTAGTGGTTCAGGTAAGTCTAAACACATGCCTTTTCCTGTTTAGTGTCACATATTACTTGAATTTGCCATATTTGTGCATTTCATAAGTTTAAAGCGGTGTTTTTTATAGCAATGGAGATGTTTGGGCCAGTTGCTAAGTGCTCGTTCCTCTCAATAGAAGAAAAGGACATGCTTCTTCTTGTTTTCCTAAACCCCCTCTTTTATGAATTCACCGTAGTATATCCAGAGTCAAAGCTCGGGGCAGTTTGGATCCCTTTGAACTGGTTGTTTAGTTAAAGAACCTATTGCACAGACTTGTACATCGTAAAAGCTTTGTTAGGTCAAGAGGAGTGACTGATTGGTTGCATTGCTGTTTATAATCACATTTTTGTCCAGAACATTTTAACAGCCCAAAACATCTTATTGTCTTTTGTTTTGGTTGTATGTTTGTCATCTTTTCATTTATAACCAGTTGCACATCACTCACAAAAGTGTTATTTTTGCAACCATTGTTGGCTTGTGTTGCTCCAGTTTAGATTGTTTTAGAAGCTGTCAAAGGCATGAACGTCCCATGTGTTTCTCTTCAAGTCTTTCCAGTCTGTCTGTCTGTCTCCCAATCGACACTCCAAACATTACCCTTGAATAAGAACAATCTGAGAACAAAGACTTAAATAAAGGCCTTACGGTCTCCAAACGATTCCCCCACCCCACCGCGTAAAACACTCCTCCCCCCACACAAGAAAACACTTTCTCCCCCTGCCAAATGACAGGAAATGGACCCTCTCTGAAACAAAGCTCTCTCATACCTCCCACCACCCCGCAGGAGGCCCGCATGAAAACAGCAAAAGAAACACTGTGAAAGATCACCAGCTTCACTCTCGGTCTGTGGCGCCCTAAAGTGCCAATTACATAGCAGGGCCAAGCTAATGTCTCAGTTTGAGATTTTTATTGCGAGAGCTACCTGACACCGAGGTGACCCCGACTCTTAAATCTGTCACTTGTGAGATGCTTCTAGAAGGTCTCCACATCAGTCAACATAAGTCTCACCCTGTGAACTCGGTATAACAGGATATGACATGTTCTTAGATTCGCTATTGAGAAGCAAAGATCCAAGTGACAGTTCCTCAGCGTTATTCATTTAAACTCCTAACAGAATTATGGGTTCAGTACATTCTAAGCTCTGTCGGCATAGTTTGTGAACATGTTCTGGATTACCACAAAAAAATAATTTTACCTCAACCCTTTTTTTTTTAAGGAAGTATTTTGAGGATTTAAAAAAATGCTAGTGTTTATCCTTAAAGGAACACTCCACTATTTTTGAAAATAGGCTCATTTTCCAACTCCCCTACAGTTGAGTTTTACTGTTTTCGAATCCATTCAGCCGATCTGCGGGTCTGGCGGTAGCACTTTTAGCTTAGCTTAGCATAGATCATTGAATCTGATTAGACCGTTAGCATCTCGCTCGAAAATGACCAAAGAGTTTCTATATTTTTCCTATTTAAAACTTGACTCTTCTGTAGTTACATCGTGTACTAAGACCGACGGAAAATGAAAAGTTGCTATTTTCTAGGCCGATATGGCTAGGAACTATACTCTCATTGCGGCGTAATAATCAAGGAACTTTGCTGCCGTACCAAACTCTATGGTCATTTTTGAGCGAGATGCTAACGGTCTAATCAGATTCAATGATCTATGCTAAGCTACAGCTAAAAGTGCTACACCAGACCTGGAGATCGGCTGAATGGATTAGAAAACGGGAAAAAATCAACTGTTTAACTCTAGGGGAGTTGGAAAATGAGCCTATTTTCAAAAATAGTGGAGTGTTCCTTTTAAACTGTATTTTTTGTGCTGTAAAGTTGTCAGTTTTGTGTTGAGACCACTGTTCCAACAAGATAAACTTTTAGTTTCCAATATAATTTGTATGTTTAAAATCTTCTCTGTGTAAAAAGTCCTTCTTTTGCACAAATTGTCCCAAAGTTACAAAAAATTTTGACATTACATGGTCATGGCAGGAATTGCAAGTACTGTATATATTTTTGCACAGGCAAGCTTATTGCAATGTATCCGACTAGTCTCATGTCTAGGACCTAGCTTCAAAATCTTGTACTTTAACATTTATTGTATTGCCCTGTCCGTTCCTATTTTATTTTGCTTTTAAAGAATTAAAGGACAAAGGACATTTTATTTTCTGTGGTAACATGTCACAAATGCTGTTGATAGAGCTTGACATTTATTGAACCCAGAACATTCCTTAAAGATCATAAAGTATTCCAAATTAACAAAAGATGTGATCTTGACTTCCTTGCATGGATTGTTTTTCAACTTTAAACCATTGGCTAGGAGTTAAACTTCTGACTGTCCTCTGCTATTCATTCAGAAGATCCCCAAAGTAAGGACGTGTTTAGAGGAAGCAGTGGCCTTCAGAAGTGCATCTGTTCCTCAAGACAAAAGTGCTCGGAAGGGTGCTAATTGCATTAAGCCATCTCCTCCCCCTCCTTGGGCAAAGCCATGGTGTTTGTGGGATTTTTTGCATGGGAGGACTTCACCAGGCGTCCTCTCGCTCACCTCCGCAGCTGCCCAACACATCACCTACTGAGGACAGCATTATGACAGGACAGAGCCCATTTCCCACCTGGTCACATCCCTGAGATGCGAGCACATTTACACACACACCTCAAGCCATTATTGTAGGGATGCACCGAATATTCGGCAACCGAAATTATTCGGCGCAAATCAGCATGCAATTAAGTCATGTGTCTTTGGAGAGCTTTGCATTAAGGCATAAGACAGGAGGCAGAGGGGAAGGCTTTATGAGAAATTTCTGCTCCAGTACACAAATGTTGCCGCAATGTTTTCCAATATCCATTTTTCTACATATAAAGCATATTGGAGAACCTTTTAACACTCCGTATCCTGTATGTCTTGTACTGAGACCTGTGTTGTCCCTATGGGTCTCCACTCCCAAATGTACAATGATGCTAATTTCGCAATTCTTTGATCAGCCTGTTTTTGTTCTGCTTGCTGTGATATAGTGTGGTGTGATGGTTTTGGATGAGATCCAGAGGCTGTCTGACAAGTACAGAACCAGCCACCAAACGTTCAATGGCCTTAAAGCATGAAAGGAGAATTAAAAAGGATCTTGATGTGACGGTTTAGTGCATGCCAAAATTGCAGTATTGGTCTGAGAGTTTGTGATCAATTGCTTTGTAGGTATGGAAGAACGCAGTAGTCCCTGGGCTGCTGGAGAGCAGAACAGTCCTTCTTTTAACCAGGTACAGGTAGACCCAATGACTTGTTTCTCATCTAAAGGTGTTGTTGGGACATGTTTTATTGTTTTGACCTGCTTCTGTCTTGGTTTTTTCCAGAGCTATGGAGAGGGCTCACACTTCAACGAACATGATGGACTATCTTCCCCATTCCTTGGCACAGGAATTAGTGGTGAGTTTTACCAACTTCTGGTTGGTTTATCTCAAAGCCGCCAATGTAGAAACTGCCCCATGGGTTGCTTGGAAGTTGCTCAGGGTAGTTGAGATCCTCTTTGGCCTCACCAAGAGCATTCACTCAACCTCAATGTTGTGGCATTTACTTCCATTTCTTCCAATAATTGTGACATTTGGACTATATTTAAAGTGCTGAGTGAGATCGGTTCACTCCAATTTCATATGTATTTGCAGGCAAGAATGAAAGGGGCACTTACTCTTCCTTTGGGGGCCAGGTAAGTTGAATCAATTCTTGATCAACACTTGAAAGTGCTTTAGTCACTTAAAGTGCTTAAATCTGCCATCTTGTTGTTCCCTATAGCAAGGGTTCCTACCCTCAGACATCGCCATGCCTTCTGCAGATGCCATGTCTCCATCCGGACTGAAGTCTGGCTCACAGTTTTACCAATTATACCCCAACAACCCCCGGAGACGCCCCTCAGAGGGAAGCATGGGTAAATAACTTACAACATTTACTAGACTTGCATCAGATCAATCAGTATGTAAGGAAAGAGTACCATGTATGTGATCTCTTTCACAGATCCACAACCAAAAAAGATCAGGAAGCCGCCAGGACTGCCATCTTCAGTGAGTAACCTTTCTGAAATATTCTTGCGTTTCCCACTAAAAGTATTTCATTACAACCTCAATTTAATGATCAGTATTGTGAGGAATTACACAGCTGTTAAGTCAGCAAAGTCCTGCCCTTTAGAAAATCGTAATTACATAAACATGATGTAGTGGCCATTACAGGAACTCCTAGAATTGAGTTCAAGCATTTGTGGCATCTGAAATGGTTCAACGTTAACAACAGGTGGATGGAGGACGCTGTGATCGGAGCTGTGTTTTTGTTGTGTCTCGCGGGTTTCACAATAATGGACATGGAAAGTCGACGTATACGTAAAGCGATTGAAAGAACGGAAAGGAGGACCAAGAATCTTCAACGACAACTGGCAGTGCTACATTTGCTACAAGTGCCTGCACTTCAGCGTCCGTCCATCTATCGCTGTTCTCCATACTTGCGAAATACTACCTCATTCAGAGTAGAAACATTTTTAATATGACGTGAACGGTAACACTTTAGTATAGGGACAAATTCTCACTATTAACTAGTTGCTTATTAGCATGCCTTTTATTGACATATTGGCTGTTTATTAGTACTTATAAAGCACATATTCTGCATGACCATATTCTACATCCCTAATCCCACCCAACACCTAAACTTAACAACTACCTTGCTAACTATTAATAAGCAACAGATTAGCAGTTTATTGAGGCAAAAGTCGTAGTTAATGGCGAGAACTGGACCTTCAAATAAAGTGTGACCACGTGAACAAACAAGAACATTGTTGTGAGGAGTAGATGTAAGAGTCCTCAGAGATTGTACCGTTGTGTCAAACGATTAACGAATAAAAATTTAAGGCAAATCCTTCCATAAACATTCCAGTTGACAGACTTTTGATTGAACAGGGTATGTATTTTCATTTGCATCAAAATATGTCTACCATGACTAAGGTCCATAATATTTCTGAACCTTTGACCGTTGCAAATCGGCGTTAACTTGAACAAACATGCAAGTAGCCATACCCGTTTTTTCAAGTCATGGGAAGAGTAACCGTTGTTTCTTGATCTAAATCCACATAAGCTCAACACTTTGCCCTCTAAAGCCCCTCCCTAAACGTGATCCTTCAGATTCGCCAATGCTAGACCTTATCCTCCCCCTCTTCCAAAGTGACCCAGTTGTGAGTCCCCTTGCACCTCTCTCTCTCTCTCTCTCTCTCTCTCTTGCTTGTCTTAGCTCAGATTAATGGCTTCTGATGAGCTAGGATTCTAGCTCCTGCTGAATCCTACTCTACAGCTCAGTATAACTTCCTCTTGTGCCGCCACAGCATTATAATACCCTAATGATTGTGCCAATGCTCACCTGCTAGCTTTGCCATACTTTTGAGATATTTAAAAATATATGTTTTTTAAGTTCAAATCCAACTTTGGCTAAGCACTAAAGGATATTGATCCTTAACTTGTCTTGATCTTCTCAAGTACATCAACAAATCATTTTGAGGATGTGTTTCCTGGTGAACTTAAGAGAAGAGGGCCATTCACAGGTTTTTTCCCCTCCCTCATTTGTTCTTTTATGTGGTTTCTACATAATCAACCAGTCTATTTTGCTCCACTCCTACTACTTCTTCAGCAAGACCTCTCCCCACACTGTTTTCACCCCTCCCCTCTTCAGCCCAGCTGCCTGTGGAGTTGGACGGGCTCCAGGAGTAGGCAGATGGCTCTGTAATTAGAAGTGCATCTCTCCATTCCCATCCCACTTCTCCCTGTTAAATCAAATTACAGGCAAAAGAGAAATATCGCTTTGCTGGATTTGTATTCTCCGCTGGCCCAAGACCCACCCGCCCGCCG
>NW_015664180.1:439114-446401 GCF_001515625.1 Sinocyclocheilus rhinocerous | reverse complement strand
ACCCGCCCGCCGGTGCCCCCCTCCCTCCCAAACACTTGCTCATGTATGTGCGCATACAGACAAACATACAAATCATACGTGTTAAGACGTGCTTGTTGGGTAATACGCTGTATGGAGGTATGCCTTCAGGTATGAATTCAGATGAATTTCTGATCATCATTCGGTTCCGTTTATCGGTTCCAGATAATTTTATTGTGAATACTATAAACAAAACATATCTTTTTTTCCATTTCCACGTTATGGAATATGTCAACACCCAGTGTGCTTAGCTTGATTTGGACTCGCTCTTAGTGATGGTGCTCCCTGTTGCTGTCCTCCCTCTCCTTTTTGGCTCATGGGAGTGTGAGAGGAAGCGCCGACTGTGCCATGAGATGGCCATGGCGCATTTCCCAGCATGCTCTGTTCTCTGTCCCTGCCACTTTATCTGAGGGGGCACTATGGAAACACACGTCCACGTCATTTGTACCAAAAATCACAATGCGCTTGCCAGCTTCATGGACTCCATATCAGTTGTGCATTCAAGTGCAGGTGATTCGCTAGGGATATTTTGTCCTGTTACTGTGAACGCCATGTTTCTTTATGTCCCTTGTTTGTAAATGCAGGTTTATGCTGCCACCTCTGGCGATGACTATATCCGTGATGGTGCTGCCTACCCAGGCTCCAAACCTGGTTCTGTGTACCCAGGATCTTTTTACATGCAAGGTGTGTATATGGGGAAATAAAATCGTCCTTTCCTTATCTCCCCAAGCCGTAAATTCTAATATTAATGTGTACATAAGTTGTTCACGCAGGCATGCTTGCAAACAGACTAAGCAATAGTTTTGTTTGTTTGATTTTAAATTAGGAGCATACACAAAGACAAATTTTCTTTGGATTAGAATAGACATCCACATAAGTTCTTGTGCTGATTGTTATTGATCCTGCCCATCTGCCTTTGTGTTCGCAGAGGGCCTACACTCTTCTTCGGACCCCTGGGCCCCATCTGGATCCATAGGTCAGTCGGGATACACGGCTATGCTGGGGAATTCGCCACACATCAGTCAGCCAGGCTCCTTCTCTGCGATAAACCCACAAGACAGAATGGTATGTCTTCTGAAAGGTTTGGAGAAGGGCTTAAATTGTGACTTAAATTCTAATATTAATGTGTACATAAGTTGTTCACGCAGGCATGCTTGCAAACAGACTAAGCAATAGTTTTGTTTGTTTGATTTTAAATTAGGAGCATACACAAAGACAAATTTTCTTTGGATTAGAATAGACATCCACATAAGTTCTTGTGCTGATTGTTATTGATCCTGCCCATCTGCCTTTGTGTTCGCAGAGGGCCTACACTCTTCTTCGGACCCCTGGGCCCCATCTGGATCCATAGGTCAGTCGGGATACACGGCTATGCTGGGGAATTCGCCACACATCAGTCAGCCAGGCTCCTTCTCTGCGATAAACCCACAAGACAGAATGGTATGTCTTCTGAAAGGTTTGGAGAAGGGCTTAAATTGTGACTCATTTCAGAAGCTCCAATAACGGTTTATTTCCCACAGAACTATCCCTTGCATGGAGCGGACGTCAATGGTTTCCATTCAGGCTCCGCAGCCTATAGCCACACATCCTCCATGAATGGATCAGACAGCATTTTGGGTAAATTACCTTCATCGTTTGAATTTAATGTCCTCTAGGTTGTGAAATGAGCTTGTAATTGAGTTCAGATTGGATCTTGAAGTTGAGTCTTCTTGTAAAATCATTTTTGGCCTTGGACTAGTCTGAACTCGAACTGTAATTTAGAGGAAATGGCCTTCAATCTTTCATTCAGACTTTGAATGGACATTTTTAGCAGATTATGGATCACTTGAATAGTCGTGACATTGACGTAATGAATGGAGTTAATAAGTACTCCCGTTCTCTCCCACAGCAAGCAGAGGTTCAGTCGCAGGCAGCTCAGGTGATGAGATCGGAAAAGCTCTTGCTTCGGTGAGTGAGCTTTCATTAATCACCATGAAAGAGCATTTGGCCATGTGAAGTCAAAGATGGATAGCATTATTCAGACTTTCAGTGATCCTTTGGGTATGGATTATTATTAGCCATAGTTGAAGGAGTGCAGTGCTTCATATTTAGTCGTGTTTTTGATTGACAGATCTATCCTTCGGACCACAACAGCAACAACTTCTCCTCCACTCCTTCCACTCCTGTGGCCTCCCCTCAGGGCATTGCAAGTAAGTCAGATACGATGTCTTATTCCGTCAAACCTTGACCTGGTTCATTAGATCAGTTTGTGTTGAAAGATACCAAGACAAAAACGTGTACGCAGAGGAAGAAGCCTGAAGAATCATAAATCATTCTCTTTAGATTGATGGGCTTTGTGTAGGTCAAGGTGTGAATGTGAAGCTCTAGAGTGCCATCTGCTGTCGTAGTGGCACACCAGCATTCAGATGTTTCACACTCAGGCTATATATATCATGTTCTCCTCAGCAGGTGCAGCACAGTGGTCGAGAGCTTCTGGCCAGACTGCTCTGTCTCCTAACTATGAAGGTGGACTACATGCACTGGTAGGTTTATAAAGTTCCATTTTGAACATTCCCCAATGTTAACGCCTCAAGCTTCACTCTTTGATTAGACAAATGTACAAACTGTGTTATTTTAGTATTATTTATATACTATTAAAATATTAATCAATATTGTGATTTAGCTCTTATGGTATTTCAGTTTATATTTTAAGATTTTGTAGTTTTGCTTTTTAATTTTTATCACGTTAATTTTATTTAGCTTAAAATGTTCTTTTTTTTTTCAGTTTTAGTAATTTTAGTACTTTTTTATTTCTGTGAGTTGCCAGTGCAACATTTCTAATTTTCGTTTAATCTCAAAAATGTTTTCAACTATTTCAACTAACAACAATAACTTTAATAGTTTTAGTTTTACTTAAAGGGGTGGTTCACTGCTGGTAGGGTTTTTGTAGGCATTTAACTACCAGATTTTTAAAAGACGATATCTCCGTTTGCATTGAACTTTCAGCTTTGTAACTTTGCAGATATTGTTTATGCCAAACAGCAACATTACACATTAACGTTAAAAAAGTGAAATCACAATGAACCACCCCTTTAACAATAACAACACTGATGTAAAACCACATTTAGCAATGACAACATTTTTAGATTATATTTTAAAAAATGCTCTTCTTAAAAACATTAAATAAAATGTATAGTGTTTTAATATTATGTTATTTATATATATATTTTTTTTAAATATTGACTTTTTAGCTGTCTTAATGATTGTTTTTGGCCTCATTGTGCACAAAGCATCTGTGCTTTTTATTCTACAGAGAAATTTATTTCAGTTTAATAACTTGTAATATATACTTATGTATACTTTAAGGTAAATATAAATTATTTTTCTACACAGCAGAACAAAATGGAAGACCGGCTGGAGGAGGCCATTTATGTGCTGCGAAGTCATGCAGTGGGTCAGGCCCCGGGAATTCCTGGAGCCCATGCCGACATGCACGGCCTATTGGGTGCCGTCTCCACATCCAGTGGATCTATGGGGGGTCTCCCTCAGGCCTACTCCAACCCAGGACTGCCCCTAAGCAACAAACATTCTACCATGGTTCGTGTAGGCACTTATGTATGATCCAAACAGATGGATAACATGAACTTGCATCCAAGGCATCATGTTTTTACTGAATTGGTTGATTTAGGGAGTTCATTTAATTGAACTTGATTGAAATGCAATATTTCAAACCTTTAACCCATGGGAGAAAAATCAACCCTCCGCAACAGTTTGCAGTTCCGTGCAAAAAAATGTGGATTTGGCAACCCTGCATCCAATACGAGCTGCATCCAAAGTGATTTAAATACTTCGATTATTGTTAGCGGCTGCCTGATGAGTGAAAATTATATTCAATTTTAGAATGTTTGCGGGAGCAGGCAGTAATGGTCAGAAATTCAGCGGGAGTGAGATTAAGAAAACAGTCCCGCACAGAGCTTTAAACAAAAACACACACAATGAATGGCGACTGTAGAAAGCAAAAGCCGAATCCTGGACATTTTGGGCGATTTAGAAATTCTGGCCGCATTTTTTTTTTTTTTAGGTCCAAAAAGAGGACATGTCCAGGAGAAAGAGGACGTATGGTCACCCTAGATTCAGTGATTTGTTTGGATTATAACGCTTATAACGCTTATGAGTAAAATAAGTGTTTAAGTGATAGTTTACCCAAAAGTGAAAATTTTACTAATTTACTCACCCTCATATCGTTCCAAACCCTTAAGACCTTCGTTTATCTTTGGAACACAAATTAAGATATTTTTGATGAAATCCGAGAGCTTTCTGACCCTGCATAGACCGCAACAAAACTACCACGTTCAAGGCAGAAAGGTAGTAAGAACATTGTTAAATGTGACATCAGTAATTCAACTGTAACGTTATAAAGCTACGAGAATACTTTTTGTGTGCAAAAAACAAACAAACAAAAACAGCGTCTTTATTCAACAGTTTCTTCTGTGTCAGTCTTTGATGCACGTTTACAAGAGTACCATGACGCATGTATGTGGTGCTGCTGACGAAAAAATTCAAAGTCATCCTCTGTCGAAATCTTCAGACATCTTTACGAAGACTGTTTTTTGTACAGCGTGTATCGTCCTCTGCTTGTAAACCAGGCTGGCTCCTCCTCCCATGAACGTGTGACGATGACTGACAGGGAAGAGAAGAAATAGTTGAATGAAGTCGTTATTTATTTTTTTCTTTGAGCACAAAAAGTATTCTCGTAGCTTCATAAAATGACTGTTAAAGCACTGTAGTCACATGGACTATTTTAACAATGTCTTTACTAACTTTCTGGGCCTTGAACGTGTCAGTTGCATTGCTGTCTAAGCATGGTCAGGAAGCTCTCAGATTTCATAAATATCTCAATTTGTGTTCAGAAGATGAACGAAGGTCTTACGGGTTTGGAACAACATGTAACTACAGTTTCAAACTAGCTTCACAAACACTGATAACAGGCCTCTAGTTTAGAGCTGTATGTGGTGTTGTGTAACACAAAACAATAAAAATGCACCTGTGGGTATTGATATGTGCTAATTACTCTCCCTTGTTGCACTTGTCTGCAGGCTGGAAGCCATCATGACGACCATGCCTGCCTTCCTCCCAGCAGCACCCTGTTGCAGTCCGCTCATGCTTCAGGCACCCCACAGCCTGGAGGAGCACCAGAGGGTTTTAACAGTGAGTAGAAGTTTCAATTTCTCCTTTTGAACCAACCGAACATGTAAACAACAGATGCAAATGCTGAGAGTTGCGTGTGAGTTTCAGCGGGATGCATTTAACGATTTCCTGTTTTTGGCTTCAGGTTTGCCCAGAGGCTTGGCCCATGCCACGCATTCGTCAAACAAGTCCGATATTAAGAGGGAAGACAAGGAGGAAGATGAGAACTCCTCCGTGGCCGATAAGTCTGAGGAAGAGAAGAAGGAAAGCAAACCGTCTCGCACCAGAACAAGGTACAAGATCGCTTTAAGCATTGCTCTAAACTAATGGCTGAATGATTTTGAAACCATAAACACTCAACCACATGATGGTTTGAAGCAAATCTGCATTGCCTTAATTTGATCGCCTACAACAAATGTCTAATAAGTTTCTGTGTTTGTTCGAATGTTTCTTCACATCATACCAGGCCTGATTTGAAAGTGTTTGGGCTTCCCCAAAACCCAAAATACCATGTTTTATAGTGTTCTCCCCCCCTCCCCCTCCCAAACTCTCACATTGTTTTCAGAAAGGAGGTGTTTACCCATCAAGTCCTTTCATGTGTATCAGACCAGGGAGAAGAGTAAGTCTATCTCCCACCATAGAGTGCATGTTTGTGAAAGACTCCGGATGCACACTTGATCACTTTTAAAGGTTAAATGTCTGTGTGTTGTTGTGCACAAAATAAATTCAAAGCCATTAAAACACTAAGATGATTTTTACACAGGTGGGACTCTGACCTATATAGGACGGTTTCATGAGTATAAACTAGAATTGTCTGTTTTTCAATGCACAATTGCATTGAGCATGTAAACCACATTTGTATTTTTGTCTTTTTTATATATATGAATTTTTTCATTCATCTCCTGATCTAAAATTGGGTTAAAATTGATGTTTCTATACTACACCAGTAAAAGGTTTGGACACAAATTCTCATTCTTTATCATGAAATGGTGAAAATGAAAAAAGTCAGCAGAACTATGAAATAACACTAATGGACTATAGGATGCTTAACCGCATTGAAGGAGTTTGCATATATTCTGGACACTGTCTAGTCCTACTCAAGCAAAAATAAATAAATAAGCAAAATAAAATATATGTAGCACAATTGTTTTCAACAATGATAATAATAAGAAAATTTTCTTGAGCAGCAAATCAGCATATTACAATGATTTCTGGAGGATCATGGAATCATTTTATCCACCCCAAACTTTTGAATGGTACTGTACAGTATATAGACAAAATATTTCTCTACTGAAGTAATTTCACACATTTATGCATAAGCCTTCAGATCCAAAACCTATTTAGCATGAGAAGACATTTGTCAGGTGTGTCCAAACTTTTGACTAGTACTATATTTAAGAGATTTATAAGTAATTTATGTACACAACTTTACACCTAATATACTTCAGCAGGCACCTGGACTACAAAGCTTACATGTCACCTTGTTAAACATAGAAAATTTTATTTTTTTAATTTTATTTTTTATTTAAATAAAGTACATTTTCAGTTCATTGTACAATTTTAAAAAACGGAATTTAAATGTTATATATATTATTATCTCTTCACAGTCAAGACAATGAAGATGATGAGGATTTGCCGCCAGAGTTAAAGGTCGAGCGGGAGAAAGAGCGGCGAGTGGCAAACAACGTACGAGAGCGACTGCGCGTGCATGACATCAATGAGGCCTTCAAAGAGCTTGGCCGCATGTGCCAGCTGCACCTGACCAACGACAAACCCCAGACCAAACTGCTCATCCTGCACCAGGCCGTCAACGTGATCCTAAACCTGGAGCAACAAGTCCGCGGTATGTGTTTTCTTACTTAAAGGGGTAGTTCACCCAAAAATGAAAATTCTGTCATTAATTACTCACCCTCATGTCGTTCCAAACCCGTAAGACCTTCATTCATCTTCGGAACACAAATTAAGATGTTTTTGGTGAATTCCGAGAGCTCTCTGACCATCCCATAGACAGCAAGGATCCTAACACGATCAAGGCTCAGTTAAAATAATCTAAAATAAAATGTGACATCAGTGGTTCAACCATAATTTTACAAAGCTACGAGA
>NW_015664180.1:437448-439075 GCF_001515625.1 Sinocyclocheilus rhinocerous | reverse complement strand
GATACTCTCCAAAATGGCGCTATAGGGTGACGCGGAGGAGACAAATTGTTGAATGAAGTCATTATTTTTGTTTTCTTTGCGCACAAAAAGTATTCTCGTAGCTTCGTAAAATTACGGTTGAACCCCTGATGTCACATGGGTATTTTAACGATCTCCTTGCTACGTTTCTGGACCTTGATCATGTAAGAACACTTGCTGTCTATTAGGGGTGGGGGAAAAAATCAATACAGCATAGTATCATGATATTTTCCGCGGCCATACTGTATCGATACACGGACGCCAAGTATCGATCTTTTATTATACTATTTGGTAGAATAATAAAATCAATTTCTTTACAATCCACTAGATGGTGGTGTTGAGTTTTTTTCTGGTGAGGTCAGCTGGGTCACCTTCAGCATGCAGTAAGTTAGTAAAATAAAGAGGGCGGCATCCCGGAAAGTTATCAGGAAAACTCCGTCCGCGTTTAAATCGGATGTATGGACTTAGTTTGGATTCGTAAACAAGGAGGGGATGTAAGTAGGGATACACCGAAAATATAGGCTACATATAATAATAATAATAATAATAATAATAATATATACGTCGCGCCCTGCCCGGCAGTGTTCAGTGCGCAGGTTTCACTCTCCTCGTCACTGTGCGGTTTGACGCTCCACTCAAAGCTACGAGAATATTTTTGTGCGCAAAGAAAACAAAAATAATGACTTCATTCAACAATTTGTCTCCTCCGCGTCACCCTATAGCGCCATTTTGGAGAGTATCACATACGTAAACAATGTATGCTGTTCTTTGTCTGCAACACCGTACGTGGATACACTGTTTACAAAAACAACGTATGCAAATAATAATAATAATAATAATAATATATACGTCGCGCCCTGCCCGGCAGTGTTCAGTGCGCAGGTTTCACTCTCCTCGTCACTGTGCGGTTTGACGCTCCACTCAATATTCCGATCTATGAATGTGCGTTCCGCTCGTGTACCGCTCATGCTCACCGGAAAAGCAAAGTCCGCTCAAATAACGCGCTGACAGGACATTTCTATGCAGTATAGGCCTACTTGTTCAGGTTTGCTGTAACATGGTGTAGGCTAGTTCAGCTGTACTGGGCAACGCTGGTAAAATAATGCTACCTTCAGTGACGCTATGCTATGCTCTGCTCATATGCTCTGATAATAATAGCTTTGTAGGACTATACGTTATTTGGATAATTAGTAAAAAAAAAAAATCTACTTATATCTGATCCTGTTACATAGAAGTGAATAAAAATAATATATTATTTAATATTAAGGTAACACTTTTCAATAAGGTTCCATTAACTAACATTAACTAATGTATTAACTATCATGAACGAACAATTTTTTACAGTATTTATTAATCTTTCTTAATGTTAGTTAATGAGAATACAGTTATTCACTGTTAGTTCATGTTAATTCAGAGTGCATTAACTGTTAACTAGCACAACTGTTGATTTTAATAATGTATTAGTAAATGCTGAAATCAACATGAACTAAGATTAGTGAATGCTGAAGAACTATTGTTCATTCTTAGTTAATTAACTAAAGTAGTTACCTAATGAACCTTATTGTAAAGTGTTACCAATATTAATATAAATTCTGTCCAGTTTTATTGT
>NW_015664180.1:428435-437242 GCF_001515625.1 Sinocyclocheilus rhinocerous | reverse complement strand
ATGACAGGTTTTCATGAAAGTGTTGGTCAGTTTGTCTGCTTGACAATCCCATTTTGCACTGCAACAATAAAACTGAAGTGAGATAAACAAACTGAGAAATGTTTCTTTTTAGTTAAAACAGATGTTGTCAAAGTTTTCCTTTGGGGACATAATTTGAAGTTGGAACAAGGTAATAAATTGCAATATATCGCAGAATATCGCAATATATTTAAAATCGCAATAATATTGTATCGTGACACAAGTATCGTGATAATATCGTATCGTGAGGCCTCTGGTGATTCCCACCCCTACTGTCTATGGGAAGGTCAGAGAGCTCTTGGAATGCATCAAAAATATCTTAATTTGTGTTCTGAAGATGAACGAAGGTCTTACGGGTTTGGAACAACATGAGTGTGAGTAATTAATGACAGAATTTTCATTTTTGGGTGAACTATCCCTTTAATACTGACATAAAACAGCATTGACTTGTATAATTTGACATTTTCTGAGTAATACTGAATATTCATGGGGAAATATGTCGGAAATATTTTCATTTATAATAATATTGATTGATATCTGTTCACTTGGCCTTGTAAATTTCAATTAAATGCTTTATGATAAATGAACAGTTAAACTTTTCTAAAATTCAGTATTGGACTTCCCTTTCGGTGAATCAATCTCTAATTTTGTGCTTTTACTTTCATTTTCATTTAGAACGCAACCTGAACCCAAAAGCGGCATGTCTGAAGCGACGTGAAGAGGAGAAAGTGTCCGGGGTGGTTGGAGACACTCAAATGCAGCTCTCCGGACCACATCCAGGACTGGGAGGAGATGGACGCAACTCTGTCAGTCACATGTGATCATGTGGTATGTTAATGTCCATTTAAACATTGCCTCACTTTGTGTAATCCAGGTTATGCAAACACTTTTTGGTCACTAGTTAGATTTTTTCACTATTGTTAATACAGTTAATAGTATACAATGGTTAGACACCAAAAATTAGAGATGCATGTTATCGCAACTGTATCGATTAACACTTATTTTAATAGCACTGTTAAAAGTGGTCTCAAGCAAATGTCAAAAACAAAATCCATTTTTATGCAATGTTGTAATGCCTTTTGTCATTTATTTTGACAAAATGCTATGGAATTTAAATATCTGCCATTTATCAGCCATAACATTAAAATAATTTTCCTCTTATTAGTCTAAAAAAATCAAGTGTTATTTTAGTAGTGTATATTAGGCATGGGCCGGTATGAGATTTTGACGGTATGATAACCTTAAGCAAAAATATCACAGTTTCACAGTATTGTTGTTACAGCTCTAAAATGTGTTAATTTAAAATGTCTGAGTAAAAAAAAACGGAACACAATATATTTTGAGCAACATACAGAATATTTGGAACAGTAGTATTTGTTTATTTTTTCTTTGATTTGTTTCTGAAATGTGGGCAAAAATAAGAAAAATAAAGACTGACATCTTTATTTAACTTAAATCTGTAATTACAGTTATTTAATTTTTGTTATATAATTCATATACATAACATTTATTAAACGGGCGTTTACACACTTCATATTTTCACATAAACGACATTTGGAAAATGATATGCATTGCAACGCAGTTTGTGCAAGTTCAGAACAGAGATAGGCTGCAATAAAACAATAAGCGGCCGGTTGCCGATCGCGTAAGTTCCAGAGGAAGCTCCTCACACCAACAGGAGGAGGAGGGTCGTGTTACTCTCTACACTGCACTCAACCTGAGGGATTCCTACACTTTCAGTCTTTGAGGAGACATGAAAAACAGCGCATACCGCAGGAACGGTATAACGGAAAATATTAGCGGTTTTGAAACCGTGAAATTTTCAAATCGCGGTATACCTTGAAACCGGTAATCGGCCCATGCCTAGTGTATATGTGATATTATAGTATTTAATATTTTAAATCCGCTTTTTTCTTTGTATTTTCAGTTATAGCCTATTTTCAGCTTTATTTTAATAATTGTGTTATGCACTTTGTCATTTTTAGTAGTTTTATTATATTTCTATGTAGCTTTAATTCATTTTTAATTGTTTTAGAACTTTAACTTAACTTATTTCAGTTAATTTCCAATGCAAGTTTTTCATCTAATACTAATATTTTATTTTAACATTTGTTAATATTAGTTAACTACATTGACATTGAGAAATACTTTTAAAGAACTTAAGGATTTTTAGTTAATGTTAACCAACATTTACTAATACATAAAGAACAGTAGTTGTGTCTGTTAATATCTAATTAGCTTAAGCTGACATAAACAATGAACAGTTGCATTTATTCACTAACGTTAAAGAGTCATTGTTAATTAATGTTAGTTAATGCATTAACCAGCATGAAGTAATTACTGTAAAGTGATACTTTTATTTAAAAGTAGCTTCATTTCAGTTACTTGAAATGATATTTTATAGTTTTAGTTAACAATAACAACTCTGATTGAAATCTGTTTTCTATTCTTAGAACCAGTGAACTTTCTTGGGGCTCCTGGAAGAAGTGACCTTGAATCTCTTCCACCGTTCTCATCCTCTCTGTGTGCATATAGTGACTCGGAAAGCATATCATCCACGAAATCAGACATGCACCTTCCAAAACTTTCCGGACACACGAACCGACCCGCCAAAACTGACACAGCAGATTTTGTCCGTGATCACTCCAGACCGCAATTACCAGCACAAATGTGAAGAACTCTTTCTCAAGTCATTTTGTATTTTTCTGCTTCCTTACAACAATGGATCATAGGAATAGACAAGTTCTGACCACAACTGACATTTGTTTTTCCACTTCAGAAAGAGAGTTTTGATCAAGAGACGAGACAGACGTCAATTTAATCATGGATTTGTGCCTAATTGTTACATTTTATATAAGATGCAAACTGCTTACTTGTGTGGAACAAAAAAAGTTTGGGAGTTGCTTGTATATGAGCAATTTTTCTTTTCTTTTTTTAAATGTGGTTTGTCATTCCCTACTGAAAGGTACAGTCTTACGTGTGTTGTGTAACCAAACCCCATGAGAAGTGGGGCGAACCTGTGGTGCTTTTGAGGACTGTGTATCCCAGCATGCCTCTGCTCTATGGGCCAGGGCTCTTTCGGAACGAGAGAAAAGCACACGGGCCATCGCAGCTCTCCAGACTGTTTTATCTTGGAAACATCACGCGTCATCAGCTCTCACGATGCCATTGACTAGTTCAGCCAATCGGAAGAAAGCGCATCATAAACTAGCGTGAGCTTCTGTTACTATGACAACAATGCTTGGATTCCATTGCGTCCCCAAGCACAAAATTGCCAAGTTGACCTTTCACTTCTTTCGTTTATTTTTTTCGCCAGAATACGTTCAATCATCACTCGCTCGCATCGACTCATTGTTGCCAAAAGTCTGAAAGCGTACACATGTCCACCTCACACATATGTAATGGATATTATTTTGATTTGAGAAAAAAAATGTAAGAATATATATATAAATATATATATTTTTGTTAGTCTATACATTGTAGAATTCTAAATAACAAAAACATATTAGTTTGAAGTGTAGAGTCTATAGCGCAAGTGAACGTTCAGAGACGCGTCGTACGATTTCAAGAAAAACCCTGCGTATATTTTCAGAAACGTAAGGTTTGGCCGAGGCGAGCCATGGTTCATTTTATCCCAGACGCCCCCTGATCGCTCTATGCTAATGAAGTAATGATAAAGAGAATTGATAGTGATGGTTGAGGGCGCGTCGAGGTTCAAAGCCTCGTGATAGTTTCCTGATTTCAGGGAACTGTACGTCACTAGAAGTGTTCTTAGGCAATGGTGTAGTGCGCAAGCAACGTTCACCATCATTTCAGTCTCGCCAATGCACATAATGCAACTGGTTTGAATGTAATATTCAAATGTACACACTCTCACGTCTCCATCAGGCTGGCTTACTCTGAGTTTAGTTGATTCATATTGTCATTTCAAGGTGTACGTCTCAACCCACTTTTCGTCATGTGCGTGAGATAAAGTTCCGCGCTGGTTTGAATTATGTATGTAGGAAAAAAATGGTGTTATAACCGGTGTAATTTTCGCAATGTCCACAATGGATATGATTTCTGAGTAATAACATTTCACCGTAAGGGGGATACTGAACTTAGGTTGTCCTAAAGTATAATGGAAACATAATATCAATTCTTGATGAAGATAAAAAGTTGTTGAACATTTATATATCGTGGCCTTCTTATTCTCAAGACTGTCATTTTTTGAGAGTGATGCCTTGTCAGTGCCTAAACTTACTTTCATTGTAAACTTGACCATTTGTTTTATTTCGAAAATGCAAAAATGTCTCATCCATCTTTTTGGTTTTGTTTTTCTTTCTGGAAGCATCTGTGTAGTATTTAATCTGCCATTTAGAAGCATTGTAGTCTTTCATTCTCATTATTATGCTGTGTGTGTGTGTGCACCTTTTTGGCAATTTTAGGATTCTCGTTCCGGTCATCTTTGGCTCGACTAGGTTGGAATTAGTTTTTTTTTGCTTTCAAGATGCTAGTGTCCTGTGATCTGTGAAGCACACGAGAAAATGTAAGGATCTTTGTCGAATTATCAGATGGGGGCCGGAAACACTTGACTGTTATGAGTAATTCTCAATTTATCCAGCTGATACCATCATATTTGTTTTGATAATATCCATAAAATATTTGAGTGCTGGACTTGGTTTTGCCTCCTGCTTAATGCTGAAGGAGAGTTGTCGTGTCATCAAAGATTCTCCTGTCTATAATTACTTTATTTTTCTCCCCAAAGCATTGAATATTCAACTAAAGTGAACATTTTGAATGAATCGTTGTGTGCCGAAGTAAGATTGCTGCCCATGATTTCCATCAGAATTAAGATGTGTGTGAATTTGACAGAACCTGGTGTTTTGCAGTTGCAGTAGGGACATGAACAATACTGCTGTTGTGTCTTCAGAGTGCCTCCGGTTTTTGTCATTATTATTATTTTTTTGTCTTTGTTTTTATAAATATATATATAAAGTAGGTATTGAGAACTGTCCTGTATATAACCGTAATGTAGCAATAAATGTGCCATTTTTAATAACAAAATTATAAAAAAAAAAAATTTCAATGTCTTGCTTTGGATCTTGTATACCTTCAAATGAGTTAAATAAAAAATAAAAAAACATTGTAATAAAAGTCTTACCATTGCGTGTCTTTGCCGAGAAATGCTTGGAGTAAAGAGAAATAAGGCCCATTCTACGGTGGCCGAGAAGTGCGAAGCAAATCACAATTCTGAAAACAAAATAAATTACAAACGCAAATGCAAGTCTAAAAAACAAAATAACAATTCAGAAAGCACAACAACAATTCAGAAAACATTATAACAAGTCAGAAAACACAGTGACAAATCCGAAAACAAATTAACAAATCAGAAAACAACGACAAACCCGAAAACAAATTAACAAATCAGAAAACACAATGACAAATCAGACAAACCGGAAAAGGTAGGTATAATTTGAGACAGCGCCATTGGTTTGGGATTACTCACCGCTGACTGGACGAGACATCTGTCAATCAACGTATACAAATCATTATGAAAATATAATTATATTTTCCTTAAAATGTTCTTCCTAACTTCAGGCCTTATTCTCATGTCATGTATAACTGTGATGTTCTGCAAAACAACAAGCTTTAAAACACTTTTTTCTTACTGGTGAAAATCAGATGATCAAATCTGTTTTCTCTCAGGTACTTCGCTGTGTAAGCTTCATTGTGAACATAACTCTCGTCAACGTAGTCCACATCAACAACAAAAATATATCTTGACTCCATATAGTGGTTATTTTGGGAAAATCCCAGGTATTTTGAGCAGTAGGATCATAAAAAATATGTGCTAATATAAATGCAAATTAAGTAGCCTATATAAAATTGCAAAATAAATCTATCTATCAGTACTTTTTTACGTAAGTACATAAAAAATCTAGTACTTTAATACTTTCACTTGAGTAAAATTGAAAAAGGAGTACTTTTACTTTTACTGGAGCAATATTTTATTATACAGATCTGTACTTTTACTCAAGTACTTGATTTACTTCGTCCACCACTGACAAAAACCAGCAACTCTAGAAGAAATGTTGTAGCAGTTAACATTTTTGACTCAAAGTAACAATAGCAATCAATTCAATCTGACATCAAAGGAAAAGTTTACCCCACTTTGTCATGTCAAATGAACTTGGTAAACAGTAACTATTAAAGCTTACCTGAGCCCAAAACGTGATGGCATCCACAACATGAGTGACAACCACCAGTTCCACTGGATCAATAAAAACAATAAGCAAAGTTCATTGATCAAACATTAGCTCGTAGGTAACGTTAAAACCACGAGAAAAGTGGCTACCCAGCTAACAGGGAACGTTCCCATAACTTTCACTAACGTTATGTAAATGTTAGAAAAAAACGTTCCTGACAACTCATTTTTGTTAGCTGGGTACTTACTTGTTTCAGGCTGAATCACGGACTGATCCATGAGATTTGCCTAAAGTCAACAACATGGCAGCCATTATATAAGAAGTTTTAGCTTTCAGCGGGGTTCTAATGATAGTAATTTGAGTTTTATTTTGAATATGAAGTCGACTTACCAACATTTATCGACCTGCTACTGAAATGTCCCTTGCTAGTCCACAGATCGATCAAAATCGGTCAATTGCGGTTTGTTCTGTAAGTTAAATTGCTTGTGGATAGCGAGAAATATACTGGCAATAAGTTCACTCTGGTAATAATGATGCAAACTGCTCAGTTTTAAGAATGATTAAAGTCTCCAAAGTTTAATTAACTTAGTTGTCACGTTCTCTTGTAGCTTTAGTGTTTTGTCGTTCTAAGTAAATGAAGCATACACGTTTTTTTTTAATGCTAATATTGCCACTGGGTAATATTTTAATTTTAACTACAACTGAACATTAATTTAGGTAAATGTAAAACAACAATTATCAACAACAAAAATATATCTTGACTCCATATAGTGGTATTTTGGGAAAATCCCAGGTATTTTGAGCAGTAGGATTATAAAAAAATATGTGCTAGTATATATTTAAATTAAGTAGCCTATATAAAATTGCAAAATGAATCTATCTATCAGTACTTTTTTACTTAAGTACATAAAAAATCGAGTACTTTTGTACTTTCACTCCAGTAAAATTGAAAAAGGAGTACTTTTACTTTTACTGGAGTAATATTTTATTATACGTATCTGTACTTTTACTCAAGTACTTGATTTGTGTACTTCGTCCACCACTGGTAATTTGTTATTTTGTTTTCAGAATTGCGATTTGCTTCGCACTTCTCGGCCACCGTACCATTCAGACCAAGAGAACGATAATTATACCGTCCACACACCAACGGACCATATCGTTCTGTTAAAAGCGCGCGATGCAGCTACGTCATCTGCCGCTTAAGATGCCTTGTGTTTTTTGGATTCTTTCCAATGTTTTTTTTTTATCGTTCATCGACTGACAAAAAAAAAAGTTCTTAAAGTGATTCCAGCTCAGTGTCGTTATGGTCAAATATAACCCGATTGTTTATAAACTTTAGTCTTTGGTGTGAACGGGCCTTTAAATCAATCATAACAAAAAAATTGCAGCGCAAAACCGATAGCTTTCAAAGATTTGATGCCACATAGGCTACATCAAAATTTGTTTAATTCTTCTAGACTAGTTCTTTCTCATTAGTAGCCAGGTAACTTATGAACTTTTGTTTGTAGGTGGACTGATAAAAAGTTCAGACTGGAAGTGACTATTTTAACAAGATCTTGCTATTTGTTTTTTTGTTTTTTAACTAGGGTGAATTTGGGTAATCTGGGACACCTAAACTCCAGTGTGTTTATGTCCTGTTCTAACCAAATTTAGTCAACAGGACTTTTACTATAATTTTAGCATGGATGTCATGTGACTGAAATCACATGACTTCATGGGGGTGAGTCCACAGAAAGGGGCGGGGCACTTGTCAATCAAGAAGCTAAGCCACGCCCGAAACCGCCACAGGCCAATCGTGGCTTAGTGACATAGGATTCTGACTAGATTAATGTTAAAGACATACATCTGTCATAAATAAGACAATGTTCCTAATTGTTGTCAATGTTTGTGATCTATTCAAGCAGCAAAATATGTATTAAAGTGTTGAAAATGTGTTTTCGTTCTTTTTTCTTTCAAACATTTTTTTTGTTGTCCCACATTAACAAATATGATTGAGTATGTGGGACAGCATGCTTTGGGTAATCTGGGACAGTCTACAAATGGGGGAAATACGCATTTAGGGACTTTAGAAGTCTAATGACAAGGGCTAATATATGCCATAATGACAAATGGGTGTTAATGTGGACTACTGGAGGTTATAACATTAGCATAAGTTCACAGTAGCTAGCAGCTAGCTAAACCAGCTAACTAGAGAGATGCTACAGATATGGAATCTGGGAAACGTATTCCAATAGCAAGCAAAGGTATCAGGATGAAGTAAACCGTTAATTTCATTTCCCAAATTCCCAGTTAGTTTAGTACTATTATACAACGGTTCAAACCACTGAGCAGGAGGGGATCTGCGCCCAGGCCAGTTGACAATGTTCTGTACACAAACACACACACACACACATTGGTATCACGAAACATGTGCAGAAGATAATGGCGTGATAGATGATGATGGGTCTCTCACCTGCAAGGAGTGTTTGTTCACCGAGTAGCCCCAATTTTAATAGAATGGAGAACTTGAATAACCGAATGAATAATCCGTTAATCAAATTGTTGCTTGCTGTTGCTTACATTTTAGTTGATTCTTTAAAATGTTAATACAATGTTAAACAA
>NW_015664180.1:396630-424976 GCF_001515625.1 Sinocyclocheilus rhinocerous | reverse complement strand
CTTTTATAAAGAATATCTCTTTGGATTTGAGACTTTAGTCTTTGCAACTTTACAGATCTTCTTTATGCACCAAGAGCTTGTAACACTCTAAAGAGAAAGGAAAAAATGAAATCGCATCATATGACCCCTTTAAAGTGTTGAAAATGTGTTTTAGTTTTTTTTTCTTTCAAACATTTTTTTGTTGTCCCACATTATCAAATATGATTGAGAATGTGGGACAGCATGCTTTGGGTAATCTGGGACAGTCTTCAAATGGAGGAAATATGCATTTAGGGACTTTATAAGTCTAATGACAAGGGATAATATATGCTATAATGAGAAATGGGTGTTAATGTGGACTACTGGAGGTTATAACATTAGCATAAGTTCACAGTAGCTAGCAGCTAGCTAAACCAGCTGATGCTACAGATGCTACAGATATGGAATCTGGGAAACGTATTCCAATAGCAAGCAAAGGTATCAGGATGATTAATTTCATACACACACATTGGTATCACGAAACATGTGCAGAAGATAATGGCGTGATAGATGATGATGGGTCTCTCACCTGCAAGGAGTGTTTGTTCCCCGAGTAGCCCCAATTTTAATAGAATGGAGAACTTGAATAACCGAATGAATAATCCGTTAATCAAATTGTTGCTTGCTGTTGCTTACATTTTAGCAGATTTTTTAAGATGTTAATACAACGTTAAACAATTTTATTTGAGTTTTAAATTAATTTAAATGAATTAACACAGTAGATCGTTAATCCTGTGGAGAGATAGAAATTATGTTTCCTGATATTGGAATATATATTTTCTTATTGAGATTTCTGTACTTGTCATTTTTTTCATAATGCTTTTTAAAAATTGGAGATATTGTGTTTGGCATGCATAAAGTATGGTGAATATAGGCTTTTATTAGGCCAATGTTCCAGATTACAAAGTGACCTGTCCCCGATTATCAAATTCAGGCAGAATTTTTATTTTTATTTTTTGGCACAAAAACACTAATAGGTGTGGCATGTCTCCTCTGGGTATAATATCTACATGCTTTCTTCTGGTGTGGTTAGAAAACATCTTAGGGATTTCAGAAAATTCTAATGTGTTGATCTAATGCAGGGGTAGGCAAGTTCGGCCCTAGAGAGCCGCAGTCCTGCAGAGTTCAGCTCCAACCCTAATCAAACACACCTGAACAAGCTAATCAATGTCTTCAGGATTACTAAGGCTATAGGCAGGTGAGGTTTTTTTTCAGGGTTGGAGCTGAACTCTGCAGGACTGCGGCTCTCTAGGACCGAACTTGCCTACCCCTGATCTAACGTGTTAGATATTGAAATAAATCGCAGAAGTCAAAATTGCAAAAATGTCCCAGATTACCCGAATTCACCATATTTTTCCACATACAAACAAAAGACAAACAACAATGCATATTTGCATTAGACCAGTAGGAGCATGCGTATAAATTGAAGAATAAATAAATAAATATAATAAAATTAGCGAAAACTAAAAAGGCTAGGGTGAAAAGGGCTTAAATAATAATAATAATAATAATAATAATAATAATAACAATAACAATACTACTACTACTACTAATAATAATATTTTGTTGCCGCTCTCTCTCTCTCTCTATCAGCTTAATGGCTTTTTCTTGTGATAAATATCTCCTGTGCATTTAATAAACTTTATTCAAGACAATTACACATCACCAGCATTTTATGCCATTTTCATCGCAAAGCCTTATTTTAAAATGTTGACTATGCTATTCACACTCTACAACTCTGTTTTATGCAAATACGGTCTCCACAGTTCCAGAATTTTCTAACAGGCTAATAACGGGCAGTCCGGGGTCCTGAATCAGCCATTTGAACTTGTTGTTTACCTTCTGAACAGAGAGAGAGAAAATGATGCAAAAAATAATCAAGCGGATCGGACCCAAATATGTCTCCATTGCCAGAACGTGGTAAGTTCATCTTTGATTTAATAAACAGTTAAGTAGAACAGGAACTTAAAAGTCAAGCAGCTCATCTGACATTCAGCGTGTGTTTCCACTGTTATAATTCCAGAATAGCATGCTATTAATTAGTAATTATAGATTTTTGACATACTATTGCTTCTTTTCTTGCAATTCAGGGTTCCCACGCTGGTCGGATGGGGTACAGTTGGTGGCCTGGCTGTTGTCTATTTTACAGACTGGCGGATGATTCTGGATTATGTTCCCTACATTAGAGGCAAATTCAAGAAGGACGACTAGTTGTCCAAATCTGTGGAAATCGGTTGCTGTGCATTTTTACAGGGAACAAATCAAGCTGATGCTTTGACTAGCCAGTATAGGCGGCGCTGGTGATGTGACATTCAGCCATAAAGACCGAAGATCTGTCACTTCATTTTATGTGTTGAATAATATCTAATGATGTTGTTTTTTCTGTGTAAATCAGACTAGCATGTCTTGCTAACAAGTTGTTGTCTGTACAGGGAGCTGGAAATGGTTCTGTTTTATGCTTGGCACATCACTCCGCTTGAGTTTGCACACTGAGCCTGCAAGTTTTATATTGCGTTACTTTTGTGAATAAATGGTAATGTTTCTCTATGCATGTGTCATAACATTTATTTAGGCTAGTGGATTATAATTCATGCGACAGTTTTTACATATTCCTTGTACTTCTTAATAAACTGTGCACTTCATGTTGATGGAAATCAGCGTCTCTTTGAGGAGGCATCTTGCTTTCTTACCCAGACAAAATGTTACCATGGTAACCATGGTTTCCGCCAAAATGCCCCTCACAAAAAAAGACATTCTCCCAGAATCCCATGCACATGTATTGCAGCACAATCCCACAGGATTTTCGTATGGGATTTCCTGCAGGACTTTTAAAATCCCCACAAGACTCGTGCAGGAAACCTACTGTACAACTTCTTAAACAGGAACCTGACAAGTAGTGAACTGTACTTAAAATAAAATAAAAAATAGTAATAATATGACGATAAAATCTTACATGGTTTTGAAGAACAACAAAAAGTAATGTTTTACAGTAACTGAATCGGTAACTGTTGTTACCATGGTATTTTTTTGTACGCAACAAACAAAGCTAATTCACACAGCCTAAAACATATTGTAAAATGACCTGTATAATATGAAAATACATTTTCTTCGATTAAATAACGCGACAAATCTTTGCTACATGAAACAAACAATGCATTGTATTGTCATGTAGTTTGTCGTTACCCGACTACCGCAGGGCTTTGTCTCGTTAAATCAACCCTAATCGGGCATAATGTCTTTCATTTGTCTCATTGAAGGGGGAGGGGAGTGAAAGTATAGAGGAAGAGAGGGGGATTTAACATTCACAAAAAGGCGACACCAACAGAGAATGCGCGATGGAGAAAAACGAGTAAGTATAACCGATTTAAAATAGCAAACGTATTAAATCGCGATCCGCATCTGCATTTATAGTCATGCTGGTTTACGAGCTAAGCGATCGCTTTTGTTAAATTGAGTCGACTAGTCTCCGCTTTGCCGGGGCTACTAGTTTGCGCAGTGCTTTCAATCGGCGATGGACTTAAAGAAAGAAAACGCGCATAGCGTATGATAAACTAATTAATGTAATAGAGTAACACAGCGGCCTGTACGGCTACATGCATGAACAGATAAACTTAAGTATTTGGAAGCGTGTTTTGTCTTAACATGAAAAAAGCTAAAGGTTTTGCGAAATAAACGGTTTATTTAACCTTGTTTTAACGTCGCGCTGGACCAGGTGCCGCATCTGTTTGACAACACCGATTGTCATTTTAACGCACGATGTTCATAAGATATGTAGTTTTTACCAACCGTAGTCTTTCATTCAGTTTCTCGATAAAAAGACGTGTGCCTATGTCTCCGGTTTTACTGGCAATGCATTTGTTTACATTCACAATTGGTCGAGGTTACGCAAAATGTGATACTGTGGTAACATAACAAAGAGATGCCGGAATTGCAGCATTGTCTGCAACGAAAATACGCATACATTCATTATACCACGAGTGCCACTACAGGGTTATGGCATCTGTATGATGCATGAGGCGTAAGTGTAGCCTATTTTCCAAGCGGAGGAATCTTATATTGAGCAGAAGAGCCCAAAGTGATGAGGCTACGATACGGCGGAACGTTTTGCAAAGTGACAAAGCAACATTATAGAAAATAGACACTGTACTGCTGCATAAAGGTCCTTTGTAGTTATTATTTAGTAAAAACATTAGATAATGTGAGATATGGACTGTCTCATGGAGTGAAAAGTGGGAGTGCTGGGATTGAGGAGGGATTAAGCCATGTGTGTTATGTTAGGTACTGAGTACAGAGGGGGGATTGTCATGTAAAAGTAGGCCCAGCTGTGGAGAGGATTTTGTGTGCTTTATTTCAGAAGAGGGTGGGGGTGCATGTCAATTGAGTATGTGAATCGAATCCAAATTGAATTGGCTCTTTTTTTTTCTAATGATTCGGCTAGACCGGTTTAGAATTACAAAAAAGTTATTTCAATGGTTTGTCAAAGACTTTGAGTCAAACTGCACTAAATATCAGCTGAAGGAGAGAGAGAGAGACATAAAGTGCACTAAATGTATGTAAATGAATACATATACAGAAAAACACCTTTGTCTGCAGTGGTAACCATAGCAACATCTGATTTTGTTTTCTTTGATACAAGCTGGTCAAAAGACCATTTGAGAAATGAGTCAGGCATCCTATCTGTTGGCAAGTCAGATTTGTTTTAACGAATATGACTGTTGAAAGAAGTTTTATTGATTCATCAGTTCAGTTCATTTGAGAAACTTTACGTTTGTTTGCATTGTCACACTGAATAAAACTTTTTTTGCCAAATTAATTTTCAAACTGGTTTGAAGAAATGTGTGAAATTTGCATTGTTTCATTTATGATTCACCGACCTAACAGAATTGTTTCGGCAGAGCCATTCAAAAGAACCAGTTTTAAAAAATGGTTCATTTGAATCTCTATTCAGTTGGTTTTTATCATGGTAAATTTAACAAATTGTCTCATTTTGTGAATGTCAATATGTCTAGTGATGCATTTGTTTACATTCACAGTTGACCGAGTTTTTATGCGAAATGTTTACTTTTTTACAGCATTTATGGCACCAAAAATGGTTTGTTTGGATCTCTATTCCATTTTCCTATTCCATTGGTATTATCAACTGTTAAGTTGAACAAATTATGTCTCATGGTCTGAATAAACCTATTTTCCCCAGGATTCCCAGTCAACAACATGTCATAAATAGACATGACTGTTCTTTTTTTTAGCAGAGGTGAGGAAGAAGAGGAAGAACAGAGGCGAGAGAGGGGGGAGGCAGGTCGTTTGTATAGTTTGTGGTATCGTATTACTTAATCAATTAAAAAACCATCTATGTTGTTACATGTTTGCACGCCTTGACAAGCTTGAAGAGCCATCGACTAAAACCAAAAAAGTTTGTCCAGAGTTGTGCATGAACTTGAGACAAGCACGAAATCTTCATGGTATCATCATGACATGCAGAGTATTCAGTGAACTCATCTTTGCATCACACCTGTGTGTCAACTAACTTTTAACAGAGGATCGTGATTTAAAGGACTGGGTTTGTTTCAGAAGCAGAAGTGCAACTGCTTAGTGCAGAACGTCAGCTGAGATCTAGACAAGCTATGTGAAACAAATGTAAACATTTGGCAGAGAAGATTGACAAGGACAGCTTACAGAGCTTGTTAGGGCACTTAAAAGGACGTTATCTAGTACAAGTGTTTGAAAACCCTAGTAGACAGAGTACAGGAATGTATTCATTCTTGTGTTTAAAAGTGAGACTAGATCAAGAATAGTTTTTTTTCTCTGTGCACATACTGCTCTTAGAGCAAATATGCAATATTAAATTAAAAATATTATTACTTTTAGTTTTAATTATATTGAATTATATATTAAATAAACAGGTATGTGCATTCAAAATTCATATCAATTCATATGTGTTTTAAGCATTAAAATGACATTTTGAATGTGATTTTAATGCCGTCATAATTGTCAGTGTTAAGAGGCAGAAAAGCGTTCTAGTCCTCACAGTATTCATGGTCTAATAACATTGTCATTTCGTCATCACAGGCTTGGGATTTATCAAAATTCTTTCCAAGTTAGGCATTGCATGTCATTGTTTGCATATATTGTGTGTTAATATCCGTATGCATCTGCCGTCACCAAAACCCATTCTCTTTCCAAATGTGCATCCATACGGGTTTATCAAATCTCTGAGATGTGTCCTATCTTGCTCACCCTCGCCAGCCCCACTGGGAAGAAGTTCCGGAGCAAGCCTCAATTGGCCCGTTACCTTGGCAACTCCATGGATCTCAGCTCCTTTGATTTCCGCACAGGCAAGATGCTTATGAGCAAACTGAACAAGAACAGACAGAGACCCCGATATGACAACAATAGCCAGACTAAGGTGAGAGGACTGCAGAGGCTCAATAAATTGTCATTTGATAAATGTTATTTGAACAAACATTTTCACATTCAGAAAAACATATTCATCGTCCTAGATTTATAACTGCAGAGTGATTCATTAAGAAGAAATGCATGGCATTTAAAACAAATTACAGTAATAGTTCGCCCAAAAATGAAACTTTGCCAAAAATGTACTCACCCTCAGGCCATCCAAGATGTAGATGAGTTTGTTTCTTGATCAGAATAGATTTGGAGAAATTTAGCATTACATCACTTGCTCACCAGTGGATCCTCTGCAGTGAATGGGTGCCGTCAGAATGAGAGTCCAAACAGCTGATAAAAACATCACAGTAATCCACAAGTTATCCCCATGACAGCAGTCATCAGTTAAAATCTTGTGAAGCAAAAGCTGTGTGTTTGTAAGAACAAATCCATCCTTAAGATGTTGTTAATATCAAACCATTGTTTCCAGCTAAAATACGAGTCTTCTATCTATAACATTGCTTTGTCCATTGAAAAAGTCATCTCGTCTGAAACAGGAGAGAAATATGCACTGTTTATAAAACGGTCCAAAACAGTTCTAAACAAATATATGTAGATGTAAGAAGACAACAGGGGATGGGCTTTTTCACTGGAGGAAGAGTTATTATGAATTATGGACTCAAATTTCAGCTAGAAGTGACACTTTAAAGTCAAAATGACTTAATGATGGATACGTTTCTCAAAAACACGCAGCTTTTCAGTTCACAAGATGTTAATTGATGGACAGTAGTCGTGTGGATTGCTTGGGATGTTTTTATCAGCTGTTTAGACTCTCATTCTGACGGCACCCATTGAAAATGCTGAGGGTCCATTGGTGAGAAAGTGATGTAATGCTAAATGCTAAAAATGTAGCTCATCTACATCTTGGATAGCCTTGGGGTGAGTACATGACAATCATATTTTCATTTTTGGGTGAATTATTTCTTTTAAGGCTATTTCAAGCCAGTTTTACTGGTCAAGCTGGTCTACCTGCAAAAATATCCAGTAAAAGACCAGCAATTCCAATCAAAAACCAGTTTAGTAAAGTGTGTTACATCTTTAACAGGGCAAACCCGACCTGAATACGTCCCTCCCAGTACGACAGACGGCCTCCATCTTCAAACAGCCTGTCACAAAAGTCACCAACCACCCCAGCAATAAGGTTAAAACAGACCCACAGAAGGCCATTGACCAGCCCAGACAGGTAACACTCATCTAAACCTAGGTTTTATTTAGCAATAACAGTATTTTGTCATAGTGGCACAATGCTAATATACTTTTCATCTACAGCTTTTTTGGGAGAAGAAGTTGAATGGCCTCAATGCCTTTGACATAGCAGAGGAGTTGGTGAAAACAATGGAGCTCCCCAAAGGCTTACAAGGTACGTCTGGGCAAGATGAAGAACTTAATCTAAGTGTGTTTATTTTAATCAAGAATAAATGAATGTCAGTATTCAAGTACTTTGTGAAATATGAAGAAAACGAGATAAGCAAACAAAAACGAACCAAAAGTAAGCCAGAGTAGCCTACATAAACAACAGCAGACAAGGCCCAAACAGAGGGATATTTATATCAACTCAATTCAACTGTTGACAATTTCAAAATAAAAGACAATGTGGTAATGTCAAAATAAAAGCGCAGCACTAAACACACTCGCACACAAATTGTACAGGTGCAGAGAACTTTATAAAGAGTTTAAATTTACTTTACATTTTATTTAACATTTGAATTTTATTTTAAAAATGTTATTTTTACATTAAAAATTATTAAGAATTAATTCAGAATAAAGGAATTGAAATTGATTTTTATTTTATTGAAAAACAAAACAAAAAAAACCACTACCTTTCAAAAATTTGGGGTCGTAAGATTTTTTGATGTTTTGGAAAAAGGTCTCTTATGCTCACCAAGGCTGCATTTATTTGATCAAAACTACAGTAAAAACAATATTAGCAATATTTAGAAATATTATTACCATTTAAAATAACTGTTTTCTGTTTGAATAATTGAGTAATTTATTCCTGTGATGCAAAGCTGAATTTTCAGCAGCCATTACTGCAGTCTTCAGTGTCACATGATCCTTCAGAAAATCATTTTAATATGCTGATTTGCAGCTCGAGAAGATCGTATTATTTCTTATGATCAGTATTAAAAACCGTTCAAAACAGCTGAAAACCATGATTTTTCAGGATTCTTTAATGAATAGAAAGTTCAAAAGAAGACTATTTATTTGAAAAAGGAATCTTTTCTAACCTCGTAAAAATCTTTACTCTCACTTTTGTCAATTTAATGTGTCCTTGCTGAACAAAAGTATTTATTTCTTGGAGCGTCATAATAATGATATCTAAAATATGTTCAAAAAAAGATTAAATGAAAGGATGCTAATAAAATGAATGAATTTGATCATATTTGACGTCACTAAAGGAGTGGGCCCTGGCTGCACAGATAAGACCCTGTTGTCAGCTATTGCCAGTGCTCTTCACACCAGTGCGGCTCCCATCACGGGCCAGCTGTCCGCCGCTGTGGAGAAGAACCCCGGCGTGTGGCTCAACACGACTCAGCCTCTCTGCAAGGCCTTCATCGTCACAGACGAGGATATCAGGTACGTCAACCCTCTGAATGATGCACTCTATCACTGTGGGGAAATTCATGCAAGTACAATGATACAGTTGAATTTGATGCTCACAGAAAGCAAGAGGAGCTGGTGTACAGCGTGCGAAAGCGACTGGAGGAGGCTTTGATGGCCGACATGTTGGCTCACGTGGAGGAAACGACTAGTGACGGCGACGCACTCAAACAGGAGGGGAGTTGCAATGATGATAAACAGGAAGTATAGCAAAGGTAAGCAAACAGTGGGAGAAAAATGACAGCATTTCTGCTATTGTTTCCTAAAGGAAATAGTCACCAAAATGCCTCTTTTTTTTGACAGGTCATTCAAATGTGTCTGAATTACCTGCACATGAGTCTCCCAACACAACCAGACGCTTGTCGATCAACACACCACGATGATCTCCCAGCTTCGCTGAATATCCATGTACGCCCCTCAGTTGGGATCTCTCTGAGACTGTTGGCTCGATTTTCAGGCATTTTTCCATTTTATTGTCATTATTTTTTAATTTTTCAAACATTTTTCTAAAAGAACTAAATGTTAGAAAAGTTCAGCAGTTGAACTGCCTTCTGCATTAAATGATTTTTGAGAAGAGGTATTTGGATTTGATATGATGACAATCAAGTCAAAAACACAGTCCTCTAGTTCTGGTGGGTGCTATACTTTGTCACAGCTGACCTAAACTGATAAGTTGATTATTCTCTGTGACTAAAAATGTTTAAAGCTCTCTCAAAAAGAGAAAGGTACAAGTTTGTGCAAAAATATCGACCTTCTCTCTTATTTTCACAATATTTTACCCTCTTTCTTAATCAAACTAAGGTGCAAATCAGTATTATGCTGTTTAAATTCAGTTTCAATGTGTTATTCTCAATGCCAAATGTTTTACTGGAGAGGCATTGATAAACATATAAACAGGTATGGCTTTGTTTGACTTCAAATGTTATGTTTTCAACTCATCTGGTGCTTGTTAAAACTGCTTGTTTTTTTCTTTATAAGCTATTCATACTTGACACTGAATAACATTTCCACAGTCTGAACCTGAAATTCAAATGTGAATGGTGATTCATAAAATGTGACGCGCAATTCATATAAAGTGATGTGTAAACATCATCCTGTGATAAGCAACTTAATTAAACGTGTTAGGGGGCGAAAACTATGTTTTTAAAAAATGTTTGTTCATAGCCCACAGCAGCAGGCATTTCTCAAAATAAAATGTTCTTGTGTTGAATATCAAGGCTGTTTCATTCTTCAATGATCCTACAGATGGTGCACTTGACAGCATATTTATTTATGTTTCGTTAGTGCTATCATTTATTTGCTATCTGTTTGTTTGCACTACTTTAAGCTGCTTAGAGAGTTTATGGTTCAGATCCAGAGCTGTTTTAAATGTCCCTCTCTCAGCTGAAGTATTAACTTGCCATTACGGTTATGATGCCTGAATCTCTAACAGACCAAAGGGCTCGGGGCCAGTCACTCGCTCTGAGACACAAATTAAAAGAATAGCTGAAGTTGTAGTGAGGTCTCCTTTGATCTGTCAAAGCAGAAATTAACTTTCTGGCCAGATGGCAACCACAGAGCTCTACACAAAGGTAAGTGCGTATGCTAACTTTTAGTAGCTATATATTTTTTGTAACTCCATTGGATGTCATAATAGATAGATAGATAGATAGATAGAGTTTGATTTTGTTTAGTGTTGTGCATAGATAGATAGATTTTGATTTTGTTTAGTGTTGTGCATAGTTTGATTTTGTTTAGTGTTGTGCGTAGATAGATAGATGGATAGATATAGTTTGATTTTGTTTAGTGTTGTGCGTAGATAGATAGATAGATAGAAGTTTGATTTTGTTTAGTGTTGTGCGTAGATAGATAGAGTTTGATTTTGTTTAGTGTGCGTAGATAGATAGAGTTTGATTTTGTTTAGTGTTGTGTGTAGATAGATAGATTTTGATTTTGTTTAGTGTTGTGTATAGTTTGATTTTGTTTAGTGTTGTGTGTAGATAGATAGATAGATTTTGATTTTGTTTAGTGTTGTGTATAGTTTGATTTTGTTTAGTGTTGTGCGTAGATAGATAGATAGATAGAGTTTGATTTTGTTTAGTGTTGTGCGTAGATAGATAGATAGATAGATAGATAGATGGATAGATAAAGTTTGATTTTGTTTAGTGTTGTGCATAGATAGATAGATAGATGGATAGATGGATAGAGTTTGATTTTGTTTAGTGTTGTGCATAGATAGATAGATAGATAGAGTTTGATTTTGTTTAGTGTTGTGCGTAGATAGATAGATAGATAGATAGAGTTTGATTTTGTTTAGTGTTGTGCTTCTGCATCTGTATTGTTTTCACTGTCAGAGGAGACTGGCTGGTGTTAATGTTTAATGGTGCAGTGAGCAGCAGCCCCTAAATTTAGCGATCAACTATGCATATTATAAACTTAACATTTAACATACATTTTTTTCTATTAAATGATTTTGTCTTTGTTACTCTTAAAGGATGGTAGCACAACATTTGTTAATGATTGTCTTCATGAGTTTGTCTGCATCCATATTGCATGTTTCCTCTCACTTGCAAAGTATGCTTGTGTAACAGGTAGTATTTAATAGTATTAATTACATTTACTCTTGCAGTTATTTCTTCTAGTTCTTTCAAAGCAGTTCTTTCTGCGTTTCCGCTCACATATTTTTAAATCTGTTTCATTGAGGTTCCAAATAATGGCTCATTGGCTTAGATATAACACCTAGAAGCATATAGCTATTCTTATGCACACATGCAAAGTATGTTGCAGCTGTTATTTCTATGAAATTAAGTTGTCTTTGCTATTCTGTTACTAATAAAATAGTTTTTTTCACTGCTTGTCCTATTTTGGCACAATCCCTAAATTGAACTTGAGTAGTTTTACTAAGGGCACCCATCTCACATGAAATTGAACTATGTCAAACATATTCTACCTGCCTTCCTGATATAAATTACTATGAATTTGATATGGTAATTAATACTGAGACACAAATTTGGGCAAAAAGCACTAATGACTTGTTTAAGACTTGAATCTTAAAGCTGAGGACTTGCAACTCGACTTGGACTTGCCTGTCTTGACTCGGGACTTGACTTGGGACTTGCCTGTCAAGACTCGAGACTTACTTGTGACTTGCAAAACAATGACTTGGTCCCACCTCTGGCAGTGAGTGTATTTATACTGATGGAGGAGAAAGAGTGTCACTGGGGTGGGACAGGCAATCACTCAGGCACATGAGCCGGTTGTGTAACATACAAAATATTGAATCGATTTCCTTGGTATCCATATCTTGAGACATAATCATAATCAAGTCTGTAGAATGCAATGTCCAGTCTTGCTCCTATAAGGCCACCTTCATGCACAGTTTATCTCCAACACACCTGCAATGGACTTTCTAGTAGTCCTGAAGATCTCAAATAGCTAGTTTAGGTGCAGGAAGCACATTGTACCAATTCATTCCTGAACTGTTTTTGAAATCCAGTTGAATGATGTGCCAGTACACTCGACATTTGAGTGTTTGAGTAATATCAATTACAAATTTAGCAAGAGATCAGGATCAAATACAAAAAACTTTGGACTTGGCACATACTGTTGATTATGATCAGTATGAATATAGTTACTGTTTTTGTTGTCTCTCAGGGGGCATGTGTGTGGGTGCCAGACCCAGAAGCTGTGTGGGTGTCTGGAGACCAGCACATATGAATCCAACTCACTGCTGGCAGAGTACGACACTTACACACATATGATTCTGATTTGAAACCATGAGCCTTTAAGAAAGAACCTGTCGCACTAACCACTAATCAAACTGTTCAAAACTTTATAAAGACAAAATGTTTTTCATAATTTTCAGTCGTATAGCTGTTCGCTTAAGACAAAATGCCTCTTATTTTATTTATATAGGTGCAAACCATTTATATGCTATTTTATTATTTTTAAACAAGGAGATGGAGTATCCAGTGTTGCCTCCAGTGGGTCTTCCTCCTCTGCGTAACCCTGATATTTTGGAGGGAGAGAATGACCTCACGGCTCTAACCTTCCTCCACGAGCCAGCGGTACTTCACAACTTGCGTGTGCGCTTTCTCGACTACAGTAGCATTTACACTTACTGCCGTGAGTTAAAATCAACAGAAAACCGTAGCAAGTTTTTACAGCCAATCACCTCTATTTTACTGGGTGTAAAGTTCAAAACACAAAAATTCAAATAACATCACTCATTGTTATATTGGCTACTGTAAAGAACGTTTACCAAGCACTGGGTTTATTGAAATGTAAATTATGCACAGAAAATTATGGCATATTTTTTAAAGTAGATTAATTTCACTTTTAATTTCAGAGATACATTAACCTCACTTAGACAACTTTTCATATTTAATAGAGATTGTGTTGGTGGTGTTAAATCCATATGAACAGTTGCCCATTTATGGAGAGGAAGTGATCGACGCTTACAGCGGCCAGGACATGGCTGATATGGAGCCACACATTTTTTCTGTGGCTGAAGAGGCATACCGAACTATGATCAGGTCAAGAACAAGCAAATAACAAGATCAGTTTACTTACAAAATAGTACCGTGTTTTTTGACATGTACCATGGTAATACCATGGTATTCTGTGAATTATTTGGAGAGCCATTTAAATAATATTTAAATATCAAAGTACCACGGTGTTACCAACACTACAATGATAGTACACAGCAGAGAAATTCATTCTGAATCTGTATTACATTACTTTAACTAAAACATATGGGTTTATCATTATAACAGAGAGGAGAAAAACCAATCCATCATAATCAGTGGAGAATCAGGCTCAAGTAAAACTGTATCTGCTAAGTTCACCATGCATTACTTTGCTGTCATGGGTGGTGCGGCTCAGCAGACCAGTGTGGAGGAGAAAGTGCTGCCATCAAATCCCATCATACTGAAAACCCACCCAGGTACTGAAACTTGATTTCTGACCTTTTTGGTAAAGTAGGAGGAGGTTGTTTGCAACATTTTAATCCTTGTAGGCAATTGGTAATGCAAAAACAACCAGAAACAACAACAGCAGTCGTTTTGGAAAGTATATTGAGATAGGATTTGGACGTAGAGGAGATATAATTGGGGCAAACATGAGGACCTACTTGTTGGAGAAATCAAGAGTTGTTTTTCAGGTGCTTGCTCAATCATATAGTTTACATATTATCTCATGATTCAATGACCAAGTTCTGTTATTGAGATGAATTTTGTTTCATAACACAGGCAGCTCAAGAGAGAAACTACCACATCTTCTACCAGCTTTGTGATTCCAGGGATTTGCCAGAGCTGAGGACACTCAAACTTGGTAAAGCCTAAACCTATGTCCTGAAAACATGTTTATTGGTGTTGGACATTTTTGTTCAGTTACACCATGCACTACTGCATCTCGCTAGATTCTACAGAGAACTTTCGTTACACCAACCAAGGACAAGATGTGCACTTTTCTGGCACAGATGATGTGGTTGAGCTAGAGTGGACAAGAAATGCCGTTACTGTTCTCGGTAAGCTAAAAAACATCCATATATTCCTCCAAAACAACACAACGCACTTTTTTGCAAAACTTGTGGTTCACCCCTGCAGTAGTGCAACCTGACCAGCAGATGGAGATATTTCGTATACTGGCAGCTATTCTTTATCTGGGGAATATCAACATACAAGGCAGTGGCCGAGGTGGGGACCGCAGCTACATTGATGTACAAGCACCACTTCCTATTATTTTGCACATTTCTGAGTTAGATTTGATGTCTGTATAGATGAAGAACAGGAGCAGTGCTAATTTGTTGACAAGTAGCATGTGCTAATACGGACATCATTTCTTATTCATCATACTGGCAAGCCAACGACCGTTCCTTGGCCATCTTTGCCAAGCTTTTAGGGGTGGAAGGTGCTCAGATGGCCCAATGGCTATGCCACAGGCGATTGGCAGTGGGAGGGGATATGCTTGTGAAGCCCATGTCAGGTCAGCAGGCTAATGAAGCAAGGGATGCTCTGGCTAAGCATGTGTATGAGCAACTGTTCACTTGGACAGTGCAGAGGCTCAACTCATCCTTAAGAGCGCACCGGGAACAGCCCAAATCTTTCATAGGAGTTCTTGATATCTATGGGTAAGAGTTATTTTGTATGTAACAAAAGAAAAATGTACATGAAGGATTGTTTGGTCAATCTCTTCTTTGATCATTTATAGGTTTGAGACTTTTGACAGGAATAGTTTTGAGCAATTCTGTATTAACTACGCAAACGAGAAACTCCAACAGCAGTTCAACAGGGTAAGTTTCCAGATATTGGGACTTGGTATACATAGGTGTCTAACATCTTCTGTCTAGTGAAGAGTGACTTAGTCCTTGAAGGGTTGCTCCACCCTAGTAGGGTGACCATACGTCCTCTTTTTCCTGGACATGTACTGCTGGGATTTCTAAATTGCCTAAAATGTCTGGTTTTTCCTATTGACATTCCAATTCCTTCTCGAACACTGCGATGGGTAGATTATTGTCCAATGCCTGCACACTATTGGTCAAACTACTTTTTAGTCATAAGGTGTGTTCGACTGAGCGATTAGAGAGCAGACGGCTCCTTATGCTTTCGAATCACTCTCGCGGTACTTTGATGTCATACACCACTCGGTCTGTGCAGTGATACTTTAATTTGAACATGCCTATTATCTCCAAAAAATATGAAAACAATAGGAAAACAAAGCCAAAATCTGGATTTTTGGCAATTTAGAAATCCTGGCCAGGACATTTCTGAGAAAAAGAGGATTATGGTCACCCCACACCCTAGTGTACATTGTACAAGTGCCTATTCTTGGTTACACTGAGCTTTTCAGAATCTGACTAATCATTAGCTGACCCTAACCCAAACCTGCAGTCCGTAACTTTTTTTTGTGTTCAAAATTTACAAAATTAATATAATAAGCGAGTACATCATGAATAAATTTTCCAAACTGTGTTTTTGGCTTATCCTGAATCACTATGGTACACCTATAATAAGTTTTATATTCAGACTATTTCAATTTCAGACTGGTACTGGTGGAACTGCTGCGGAGTAGCCCAGTACCTGCGTGATTCGTCACACACATAAAAAGAGAGAAGTAGCTCCGGCTACAATGTTCTTTTGCAAGACGCACGCAGTTCTGTTTATAGTAACAAGTATTTACTATAAACAGTATTTACTTTAAGTATTTGGTATATGCTTTTTGTCCTCGTTAGCACGTGTTTCAGCTGGAGCAGGAGGAGTATCTGCGAGAGGAACTTCCCTGGAACCATATTGAGTTCAGTGATAACCAGCCATGCATTGCGCTCATCGAAGGCCAGCTGGGCCTACTTGATCTTCTGGATGAAGAATGCAGAGTGAGGAATCTACATGTTGTAATCCATGCTGTAGTCCCTCTTATCATGTCATCAAGGTGTACAACCCAATATCGCTCTGTTCTAGATGTCTAAAGGCTCAGATGAGAACTGGGCTCGGAAGCTCTACGACCAGCACCTGAACCACAGCCCTCACTTTCGTAAACCACGCATGTCCAACTCTGCCTTCATCATTGTGCATTTTGCTGATATGGTCAGAAAACATCAATTCACCAATTGAAGGCACCAAACCTTTCAATGTTTGATATTATTGCTGGCTTTTTTAATTAGGTCCAGTATGAGTGTGGCGGCTTTTTAAACAAAAACCGAGACACTGTATTTGAAGAGCCCATCAATATACTGAGAGCTAGTCAGGTATTGTTTGAATAGCTCAAGTCTTGGCTGTTGAAAAATTTAGCTTTGTACTCACTTTGCCTCCTCACGACTCTTTGTACCCTTCACAGTCAAAACTAGTTGCCGAGTTGTTTCAGAAGGAGTCAGCAGGTGGATCCCTCCCCAACTCCTCTCTTGCAAACGGGAGCATATGTTCAGGGAAGAGAGCTCACCGAGAGCACAGATTAGCTGTGGGCTTTCAGGTGAGCTGCTTCTCCTGGTTCCTGTCTAAAGAAAACTCTTGATTAACCAGTCATGCTCAAGTCCATCTAATGCTGGCTGCACACTAGACGATTTTCAAATCCTAAACGATTTTAAAACCATGGAAGACCACAGACATGAAGACAGTTTCAACCGATTTTTAGCCTTATAATCCTCTGAACGCGCACACTAGACGATTCGACCACATCGCGAGACCACACACTTGTCGATTGTAGGAACGATTTCACAGTGACACGAGATCGCACGGATACTCGCGAGATCAAACGTGACTAGAGAAGATAAACAAATGGAGAACAATCAACGTTGTCAACTGGCTCTCCCGGTGCGCATTCTGTTTCACAGTGAAAAAAAAAGTATAAAAAAGAATATGGGTGATGTATTCTGCTTTCGTGGCATGTTTGTGGCTGCCAAGTTTCAGCTATAGAAGCACGCAATATCCGTTAAGTGATGCTTGCTCGCTCTCATTGGCTATCGCGGGTATCACGTCAGAGTCACGTAATCACGTAATGACACCATACAATAGAGGATTTTTTGGACAAAAAATCATTTGCGACAAGCCTCAACACCCCCCGATCGGGCTTAAAATCGGCCTTAAAATTGTCTAGTGTGCAGCCAGCATTAAGGTATTCTTTGACTCTTAAGGTCTTAAATTTTTACCTTTTCTTACATATTCTCTTTGTGTGTCTAGTTTCGTCAATCCCTGCAACTTTTGATGGACACCTTGAACAGCACCACACCGCATTATGTCCGCTGCATAAAGTCCAATGACCTCAAAAAGCCATTTCTGTAAGAGAATAAATAAAATGTAATTTGTGTTCATGTCTATTTGAGTTTGAGTAAACTTTTCTCGTCTCTCTATATCAGATTTGATCCCAAGCGAGCAGTGCAGCAATTGCGAGCATGTGGAGTCTTGGAGACCATCCGAATCAGTGCCGCAGGCTACCCCTCCAGGCAAGTACACTTCTATAGGTCTCTCAATTCAGTTCCCTCTTCCATCCCTGACTCTGTACTCCAGGTGGACATACGAGAAATTCTACACTCGTTATCGGGTGCTGCTACGTGGTTCTGTTTCTAAAGATGATATGCGCCATTCCTGCCAGAGTGCCCTTCCTGATCTCATCTCTGATCCAGAGCAGTACTACTTTGGCAAGGACAAGTTCTTCTTCCGGGCCGGACAGGTTGTAGTACTGGAGAAGCTGAGAGGGGACCGGCTACATGCGGCAGGAGTTTTGATCCAAAGCTGGGTGAGAGGATGGCTGCAGCATAGGCATTATCAGCGGCTCCGGTGGACCACCTTCATCCTGCAGCGGTACATCAGAGGAACCATGGGCCGAAGGTGGGTTAGAGTGTTACCTAGAGAGCACTCTATGTACTGTATGCTTTTTAGGTCCTATTCTGGTTGAGTAGTTATTTCTAATGGGTGTTTTTGTATATTTGTGACTCTAATTTGAAGTACGCGCTTCAATGTTACCTAACCATTAGGTTGGCGTGGAGCCTCCATTACACACGTGCAGCTTTAATCATCCAGAAAACATACCGCATGCTGGCGGTGCGACAGCTTTATCTTACCATCAGAGAGGCCACCATCAAAATCCAGGCTTTCATCAGAGGCACTCAGGCTCGTCGGATTTATAGACAGGTAAAGTGCTTCATGTGTGTCTGGGTATAGTTACAAAAATACAAATAAAGTTACAGGTACATTTCCCATAATGTTTGACCGTACACCTAAATCCTGAAAAAAAATAGCCAAAGATTTACTTGATTCTAGTCTTTACTTTACAATCTTGAAGTTCTAAAGGCCTGTTCATACCAAGGACGATAACTATAAAGATAATGATAAAGATATAGGCCAAGTTCTAAAAATAGTTCTCAATATTAAAGAATAGCAGAGTCCACATCACCGCTATAACGATAAAGGCACAGAGAAACGATATTGTTGGAATCACTTTCGGAACGTGTTTTTCCAGCTGATGAACAATAAAAACATTGACACCCAATCAGAATCAATCCTTCTATCATGAGCTCGAGAATTTAAAACAGCAGATGTGCATGTGCTTAGAATAAACAGATGATATCGTCCGCTGGTGTGGATTTTCTTATCTTTATAGTTATCATTCTTGGTGTGAACGGGCCTTAACTTTCAAGTACCGCATCTCAATGCAGCATCTCTATTATAATATGCAGAGTTTTAGAGTCAAACTATCAGGCGAAGCAGTTGACTAATGTGTGTGTGTGTTTTCGGAGTACTATAAGGTCTATGCTAAAAGTCTTTGTTGTTCAGTTGCATTTTCCCTTTTCCCATCATCCACTCCGGCATAAATAATTAATGTGGTTCACCTTTTGCTAGTTTTATGTATATTGTTTTGTCATGTTCATTAACTGTGCGTTGTCAGAATAAGTTTGTTTCACTTTAAAATTATCAGTTGATTGTTACCCTTGTTGTGTTTCATGTGTCAAGTGTTTAGGTCTGTATTTTTGTGTGTGTGTGTGTGTGTGGTCCATGTGTTGTTTCCAATAGCATAAGAAGAGTTTGCTCTCCATGATGTACATTTGTCATAGAAAACAATAGCTTAAGCTAGCTGAAGTTAACTATTTAACATAAGGGCACAATCTGCTAGACTTTAAGCTTAAAAAATCCTCTTCAAATCACTGAATCTTAACAGGTATTTGATATAACAGGTGACCTTTTCGGTTATGGCAGCTTGACATTTTACGTTACGATCAGTAAATTAGTAGCCTACAGAGTGCATATGTATGAATGTTGTTGTCTAATGTAAACATTATAACTTTACCGTGCACTTTGTTTTATAAATCTCTCTCTAGATGCTCACAGAGCAGGCGGTGGTGTTCTTGCAGGCGCGGGTGAGAGGCTGGCTGGCCCGGTGCAGTTTCAGACGCATCAGAGCTGCAGTGGGGCTCCTGCAGTGCTGCGTGCTGTGGCTCGATCGGTGGAGAAATACAGAGAACTCAATAAAGGCATGGAAATCAAACTCATGCAGCTGCAGCTCCGAGCCGACCAACCAGGTGAAAGCGTCGGTGTTTAGTTTGGATGTTCACAATTCTGTAATCCCTTTATTCAAATTAACAATGGTTTAAATTAACCATGGTTTTACTGAAGTAAAAGTGTAACCATGTTTTTTTTTTTTTTGGCGTATTGATTGCATTTTGTATAACCACAGTTTTACTACATGTTACATACCCTGGTTAAACTATGGTTAGTGTAGCAAAACCATGGTTAATTTGTGGCTACCATGGTTTAACTATGTTTTTGTGGTTTTATTTGTACTAAACCATGGTTAATTTTCCTAAGAGAATGATTTTTTCCCCAATAAAATAATTTTTTTATTTAATAAATATCACCTTTTTTTTTGATAACTACTTGTCATGATGTAAGTAATGTTCAGTGTTGGGAAAAGTTAATGCATTAGTAATGCATTACAATATTGTGTTACTCCCTTAATCCAAAAGGCTCTTTCACACCAAAAGTGAAATGAATAAACCTCAGGCTGAAGGAAATATAAATTCACATCTGTACAGTAGAGGGTGCAACTCAAACCTTTCAGTTGTGCTGCCATTCTGGATTGCATGAGGAATAGGACTATGGAGACAGATCATTGGAAAGTGCGAACACTCGCGTCCCATACACCGCACGACCCTGAGTGTCTCTGTGAACAGGAGCACAGACAGAACAAACCAGCAGAAGGCAGTGCCGTCATCTTTCTCTTTTTATTCTAAACACAAAATCCGAACTAACTTGAACATAAACACAAATAACATTGCTAACGCAAAAGCCCAACCATCTTACTTAACACATAAATCAACTCTAAACAAATACCCATAATGCACCTGGCTGCTAGCGCTCACTGCCGGGTCATTACAATACCAAACCATGCACGCAGCAGCCGCTTGCTTTAGTTAAAAATAACAGTGTTCTGTGAATCTTGATGCTTTAATAACAAATACTTATCGGGGGCGTGTATGCTGGGATTTCATAAATGTAATGGAGAATAAAGTAACAGTAACTAGTAATGTAACTAATTACTAATTACTTTTGAAATAAAGTAATCAGAACAGTAACATGATTACTTTTAAAAGGAGTAATCCGTAATCAGTAATTTAATTACATTTTCAGAGTAACTTGCCCAACACTGCCCATTAAAATGTCTTTACATCAAGGACCCGATCATGGAATAATGCACAGCGTTGAGCTTCTTGAGTCTGTTCAGTAAGGAGTGTTTTGATTGGTGGATTAAAAGCTCACCGCGATTGGCTGAACGGAACATCCTCCAAAAAAAATATATTTATGATTCTTAACCTGCCAGGAAGGTCTCAAAAATACCTCACACAAATTCAAAGCAGTCCACGCATGTGTGATGATTTGCAAATGCAGATTCAACGATTCATAAATACATGTAACATCATTCATGTGTGATGGAAATTAATTCAAGAAATTTATATATACATATTTGTGTAAACATTTTAAATTTATTTAGGTAAGATGCATTTGTGTGAGCATTTGGGGAAATATTTATGCTTTTACTTGTGTATTTATGAATTGTGTTTTGAATTTACGAATCGGATTTTGTAAATGTAAATTGTGCTGTGCATTTATGAATTTTGTTTTGCAAATGTGTTATTTTTGAGGCTGATCTGTCTCCATATTAGGACGCAGGAGAAGAAAGTTCAACACTCTTAAGCAATAAAAAACAAACACAAAAAACCCCACAAATGTTATGTTTATCTATAGTCATTTTTGCTTATTAGTATGGTTGAATTGGATTGTCGAAGGTCAGCAGCAAAGACACTGGTTAATAAAATGGAATTAAATACATAACGGATATTTGTGCTATTTAACATAAGTTGATTTTTGCAGGTTTGCATTTCACTGTTTTTATTCATTTTGAGGAATACTGAATCTGTTTTTGTGAAAGTGAGATGAGTAAATGCATGTTGAGATTTAGTCTATAGAACTACAGTAACTATCATGTTTACACAGCGCACACAACGCCTCTGCATTTACTCCCGATTTCTCTCAACATGGGGACAGAAGAGCAATAAATAAATTCAGTCAATAAATGAAAAAACAAAGTAACTTGTGTTACTTATTCGAAAAAGTAATCTGATTACGTAACTCCTGTTACTTGTAATGTATTACCTCCAACACTGGCAGTATTTAAATTGTTAAATAGTGTATATTGTGACTCGTGTGTCCGGGTTGGGTATCGTTTGAATTTGATCGATTCCGATTCCGGTTCTGCTTATCGATTCCGATTCTTATCGATTCCTAATTCCGATTCCAATAGGATAAAAAAAATCCATTAAACAAATTTTAAGTCAAATATTTAGATGTCAAACATATTTATTCTGTTTTATGTCTATGGTTTTATCAAAAAAATACCACAGAAAAAAACAACTAGACTAATATAAATTTCAAACATTAAATTGTTAAAGACAAGTAAACAAATTAATGATAGGCAGCACGTTTATTAGACGGCTGTCTCTTTAACACCGAACACACACCGATCTAAAAATACTGTTACACATGCGTTTTCGTTCTCAACTGTTTGCGTTCACTTAAGACAAAAAAAACCCGGCTGTGTTTATGATGATATACTGACGTATTTCGTGCATACTGGTCGATAAATGTGAAAGAGAAGTCAGTTCTGGCCCGGAACAACCTTTGTGTAAATGCACGGAACAGTTCGAGAACGGACACAGGTCGGGAACCTGCATCGGGACCACTGTTCTCTGTGCTCGCGCTTCAGATGTGTGCCAGTTCTTTCCCTGCTGTTCTCTGTGCTCGCGCTTCAGATGTGTGCAAGTTCTTTCCCTTCCTGTACTTAAATAGTTTAAAATCACATTAAAATGCGAACGCGGGAATCGTTAAACGGAATCGAAATGCACATGTCTTATCCGATTATTGGAAATGGTTCTAAAATGGAACCGGTTCTCGATACCCAACCCTAAGTGGGTCTCTGAGGGAGACTCTTCAGGCCGAGCGAGAAGCTCACAGCTGTGGTCCAGCCTCCTCAAACTCCAGATCCAGCTGCAGGAGAATGCAAATACTGCTCCGAGTCCTTCACTCACAAACAGGAGGAGAGCTGAGGAGAAAGCCGCTCAAGAGATCCTCCGGCTTACACAGGTGAGCCATGTGTGACATATTAAATTTGGTTAACATCAGCCACTTTATTTTCCTTAAACAACTTTCTTTTCTTGCAAGGCAGCTGGTTCCGTTGACATGGGCTAGTTTTGTTTGTTTACTCCCCGTTTACTCTAGGAAATCCAAGCTCTCCGAGTTGAGAGATTCTTTGGAGAAAGAGAGGGATGATCTGGCCATTGGTTTACAGGATCAGGAAAAAGCTCTGGAGGGTGAATCATGTGTCTGCCACAGTGTCATTTTCACCATCTCAACTCATGTATTGTTTAAGAAATGAATGAGATGGCTGACTAATTTTAATGGATTTAATGGAAAGTGTTTGTGTGTCTGTATGTTTCAGAGAACTGTCAACAGACTGTGGATCAGGCATCAGTGCAAGCAGAGCTGGAAGAGGAGAGGAGGAGATACCAGAGTTTACTGAGAGAATTCACAAGACTAGAGCAAAGATACGACAACCTGAGGGATATGAGCTTATTTACAGCCAATGAGGTACATCTTTACTGAAAATGATCTTTCAAGGCAACGTTTCCATATCACATATCTCTTCAGATTTCTGAGCCGTGTGAATTTTGAATGCAACATCCCAAAAAGTTAGCATATACATTTTTAATGACAATTATTCATTATTATAGTCACACAGACACTAAACTAAAATAAAAAAGTAATAGAAAACTATATACAAATATGGTAAAAAAAAAACAGTATTAATAAAAATGACAAAACCACATAGCAAAATGACTAAAAGGTTAACTAAAATTGAACTGAAAACAGAAAATATCTAAATAAATGATACTATAATAGTATCTAAGTGACACTAAAATAACACTGCCCTGTACATGTACAAATCTAAAATATGACATTGTATATTAATTAAAAAGACATTTGAATGTAGTAGCTAATGATCTGTTATGCGTTATATAATGTTGTATTAGTTTACTGCTTTTATTAAGTGTTAAATATTAATATACAAGTATTTAATATTAATATACATGTGAATATATGTGGGTGTTCAGCGTTCACGTGGACACAGACGAACAGATTTGACTGCATCTTTGGAGCCTCCTTCACCCGTCACCACACCGTTCTCCAGCTTGCCCGTCTTCCCTTCACCTGAGGAGGTCAGGAGGATCAGCGTGACGTCACCCACCGACAGGAGACCCTGGAGAGATGAGCAACCTCTGGTTAGTGTTTCAATCGAAACCAAACGTGTGTCTCTCACTGTATGCAAAATAAAAACTGTAATAACAAAAACAGGAATGCTTACCTGCAGAACATCGTAATGGAGGATATGAGCATTGCGAAGGACACTGCTGAAAGTATGAAGGGGGAGGATCTCAGATGCGCTTATGACGCTGTACGGGTGGCCAACAAGTCAGTTTCCTTCTGCTCACCTCACGTACATCAGATTGATACTCTGGAAGTCATAAATGACTTATATCATACGCATTACATTGTACGTTTTCAGGTTCCTAGAGAGGCAGCTGTTGTTTCAGAGAGCGCAGTGGGAGCAGGAGATATCAGATCTCAGGATGAAACTCAAGACAGAGATACACCTGGAGATCCTGAGATGAATGTACCGGTTCCATTTGAACTTACCATTTATTGTTCTTTGTACTTTCAAGGGCCTTCATAAAAAGTGCCTCACACGGTTCCAGGGGGTGAACAAAGGCCTCCTGTAGCGAATCGATACGTTTTTGTAAGAAAAATATCCATATTTAAAACGTAATAATCAATTTAATGTAGCTTGCGCCAATATTTGTACACGGAAGCAGTTCCGGGCTGATGACGTATGAGGTCGGCTCTGCGCATGCGCCGGTGAGTCTCGTGAAAACCAACGTTTGTTTACAGGAGCAAAGGAAGCAAAGTTTCCTTACTTTAGCAAAGGAAAACCAGTCTCCTCTTGGCTTATATTGGAATCCTCCGACATTCTTCTTTACAAATGTTCGTTTTGTACTTCTAATTAATGACCGTTGTTTTGTTTTGATCTCTCCCCTGCGCTTCCATGTGCGTCACTTCTGAGCGGCGCATGCGCAGCGCTGACCTGATACGTCATCCGCCCGGAACTGCTTCCGTGTACAACTGTTGGCGCAAGCTAGATTAAATTGATTATTACGTTTTAAATATGGTTATTTTTCTTACAAAAACGTATTGATTTGCTACAGAAGGTCTTTGTTCACCCCCCGCAGCCGTGTGAGGCACTTTTTTATTATGGATGGATGCACTTTATTTCACTTCTTTTGGACTGAAGCATACAACACCCGCTGAGTGGCATTAAACAGCTTGGAAGATCAAAGACCATTTTTTATATAACTCCGACTGGATTCGTCTGAAAGAAGAAAGTCATATACACCTAGGATGACTTGAGGGTGAATAATTCATGGGCTAATTTTCATTTTTGGGTGAACTAACCCTTTAAGCTAACTGAGACTTGTTATAGCACTTGCATATCATTGCTCTTTTGTTGATTTTGATTGCTTCCATTGACCTTATTTGTAAGTCGCTTTGGATAAAAGCGTCTGCTAAATGACTAAATGTAAATGTAAATTTATTCCCAAAAATGGGAATTACAGTAAGAAATTGGAAGTGTATGGAGCCAATTTTAAAGGGTTTAAACTAAAGGGATAGTTCACCCAAAAATGAAAATTCTGTCATTAATTACTCACCCTCATGTCGTTCCAAACCTGTAAGACCTTCGTTCATCTTCGGAACACAAATTAAGATATTTTTGATGAAATCTGAGAGCTGTCTGACCCTCCATAGACAGCAACGCAACCGTAATGTTCCCAGGTCCAGAAGCATAGTAAGGACATCGGTAAAACAGTCCATGTGACATCAGTGGCTCAACTTCAGTTTTGCGAAGCTACGAGAATACTTTTTGAGCGCAAAGAAAACAAAAATAACATAATTTATTCAACTATTCTTCTCCCCCGAGCCGAGAGGAAACTGGTTATCCTTTGCTGTATATTCTCACCGGAGCTTACGCTACACCTACGTCCTACGTCATCCACTGGAACGTCACTCTCTCATGAACGTGTGTATGACAGTGAGATTACAGTTTATAAAGTTTTAAATATGGATATTATTCATACACAAACGCATCGCTTCACTTCAGAAGGCCTTTATTAACCCCTGGAACCATATGGAGCATACTTTATGATGGATGGATGCACTTTTTTGGGCTTAAAAATCCAGACACCCATTCACTGCCATTATAAATCTTGAAAGAGCCAGGACATTTTTTATATAACTCCAATTGTATTTGTCTGAAAGAATAAAGTCATATAGACCTAGGATGGCTTGAGGGTGAGTAAATCATGGGCTAGTTTTCATTTTTTGGGTGAACTATCCCTTTAAGAATGCGTAAAGGCCAGAACAAATTTTAATCTGCATCTGGGAAACATGTTTGATGTGTATAGAGTAGATTTTAAGACATTAATTGTTGAGTGATTCATGTTGTAGAAACACGGCAATGATCTGGACGTGACGGCTGTGTGGCTGAAGAACGCTTACCTGCTCAAAGACCTGCTCTACCAGCACTCTCCTCGACTGAATGTCAGCAGTTTCTTTATTTCTTATGCAGAAATGACTTCAAATCGAAATATGCCTCTTCTCCTGCAGGACGTGAGGGGCTCAGAGGAGCTGGTTCCTCTGGTGACGGACGTGCAGGACTCTGTCCGGGCACTCAGTGATCTGTGTATTCAGGCCAATCAGCAGCTGCTGTCCATCTCCGAGAGTCGCCTGCAACCCATCATCGGTACAGTAATACAGACACAAAGACCTTTCTTACACAGCTGCCAATGACCTTGATATATATACAGTATATGTATATTGAAAATTCTAATTTTCTCTGGATTTATGATTTATAGCTATGCGTTTGAATAAAACGTATTTTTTGTTTTATTCTGTGAACATGTTGATGACATTTTTTAAATAAAAAAAACAAACATTTATTGTTGAGTGATTCATGTTGTAGAAACACGGCAATGATCTGGACGTGATGGCTGTGTGGCTGAAGAACGCTTACCTGCTCAAAGACCTGCTCTACCAGCACTCTCCTCGACTGAATGTCAGCAGTTTCTTTATTTCTTATGCAGAAATGACTTCAAATCGAAATATGCCTCTTCTCCTGCAGGACGTGAGGGGCTCAGAGGAGCTGGTTCCTCTGGTGACGGACGTGCAGGACTCTGTCCGGGCACTCAGTGATCTGTGTATTCAGGCCAATCAGCAGCTGCTGTCCATCTCCGAGAGTCGCCTGCAACCCATCATCGGTACAGTAATACAGACACAAAGACCTTTCTTACACAGCTGCCAATGACCTTGATATATATACAGTATATGTATATTGAAAATTCTAATTTTCTCTGGATTTATGATTTATAGCTATGCGTTTGAATAAAACTTATTTTTTGTTTTATTCTGTGAACATGTTGATGACATTTTTTAAATTAAAAAAAAAAACATTTAAATTAAATTTTAAATAAAAATGTCATTTAGAGCATGAAATGACAATTGGTCAAAATAACAAAAAAGATGACATGTTTATATTCATTTTCAGACAACACAATACCAATAACCCTGATTTTCAATCACAACAAATGAAAACATTTGTTATTTTGACCAATTGTCACTTTCTGCAAAAAAAAGCTCTAAATGATCATTCTAATATGATATATTTGAACATAAAATTGACATTTAATTTCATAACTTTCATTAATAATATGTTTATATACATAAATTGTGTGTGTGTAATTGATTATATGAACATAATTTTAATATACGTAAACAAACACATACATATAAATTTTTAATATTAACAAACTATAAAAATAATTGTATATTATATAAATAATATAACATATTAATATACTTTTATTACATTATTAATACATTGTAGATACATGTATAATATAATAAATTACACATACACATTTTTATATGTCATTTATGTGTAATTTATTATTTATTTGTTGTAATTTATATATTTTTATATTTATAATTAAATGTAAATTATATACACACATATCTGTGTATATGTATATATACATATTTATATAAATATATGAATTTATTTACTCTCTCTCTCTCTCTGTATATATATACTGTGTATATATATATATATATATATATATGAAGAGTTTATTTGCAAAAACAGATAACTCCGTT
>NW_015664180.1:385592-396527 GCF_001515625.1 Sinocyclocheilus rhinocerous | reverse complement strand
GCTTTTTTCCCTTAATAAATGAAATTATCATTTAAAAACTGCATTTTGTATTTACTTGCATTATCTTTGTGTAATATTAAAATTTGTTTGACGATCTGAATCTTTTAAGTGTGACAAATATGCAAAAAATGAAGAAGAAAAAAACCAGAAAGGGGGCAAAACACTTTTCACGGCCCTGTATATATATATATATATATATACACCATTATATATCATTATATATATATATATATATATACCATTATATATCATTATATATATATCATTATAATTAATTTATATACATATAATAAAATATAACATATATGCTTGTGTACCCTTCTCTTAACTTTAGTTCCAGCAATGCTTGAAAGTGAGAGCATTCCTGGTCTGGCTGGATCATCAGAGTGCCGGTCATAAGCGTGCGGGATCGGCCCCCCGACCTCCAGCCAGTACAGAGGGAGCGACTATGTCAGCGGTCCTGAGGGAACTGTCAGCGCTGCACACAGCCCTGTCCCGTCAGGATCTGCCCTCGGCCCTGCAGGAGCAAGCCTTCCATCAGCTCATGTAGGCTACCTGCTGGCCGCCTCCACCCTCAACAGCCTGCTGCTGCGCAAAGACATGTGCTGCTGGAACCGCGGCCTGCAGATCAGGTCAGAACTGCTCTCGCTTCGGTTACTTACACATCTGCTTGAGTGCCTTGAACTGAATAGTTACATCTGTATAGTCTAGGTATAATGTGAGTTTACTGGAGGAGTGGCTGCGCAGTCGTTGGCTGCAGACAGGGGGCGCTGTGACCGCGCTGGAGCCACTCATACAAGCAGCACAGCTTCTTCAAATGAGCAAGAAGACTGAAGCTGATGGACAAGCCATGGTCCAAGCCTGCAATGAACTGTCCAACCAGCAGGTGGCGCACCTGTTATAAAAGTTACATGTCAGGCAAAATAAAATCACATTTTTTCTTGATAAATATTATTTTTATTATAAACAAAATTGATTTTTAAATGTTTTTTTTTTTACATTATATAAATTGTGTATATATAATTTAATGTATTAATTTAATTATATTGAATATAATTATATTTGTATACTAGAATACATTTTTGCCTTGGCAAACCTCAAGTTTATAATATATATTATATAATTTATAACCTTCATTATAATATATTTATAGACATATATAATAATATAATATGCACAGCTTGTAGAAAAATACAATTTATTTAACAATTTATTTACAATTAATTTATTTTAAATATACACATTTGTAATTTTACTTTAACAACAAATTAAATATAATATAAATAAAATTATATATAAATTGTGTATATATATTTATATGTAAATTTATTATTATTAAATTATATTGATGTTTTTTGTTTGTGTAGAATTATATATAACATTATATAAATTGTATATATATATATATATATATATAATTTAATATGTTTGAATTCAATAATATTGAATGTAATTGGATACTAGAATCAAATTTATAAATCTTAGTTTATAACATATAAGATTTATAACTTTCATTATAATATATTTATACACAATGTATTATAATATAAAATATAATATAATATACTTACATGAAAATACAATATACAAATATAAAAAAACAACTAAATTAATTTATTTTAAATACACACATTTGTAAATTTATTTTCTGTTAACATTATTATAATTAAATAATATAGATAGAATTATGTATCATTTGTGTATATATAATTATGTAAATGTATTATAGTAAAATTATTATTATTATATACACATATATAGGTGTGTGTATGTATATGTACGAAATTTAATTTCAATTTTAATTTCAATACATGTTCAATATATATGATAAATTATATATACACAATTTTTTGTTGGCATGCTAATTGTATTTGCATTTTAAATGTGTTGCAGGTGGTGAAGATTTTAAGCCTCTATACACTGCAGAGTGACCTTGAGGAGAGAGTAACGCTCAATTTCATCCCTTTAGTGCTGCAGGTACGAGCAAAGCATTAGATTCTAAAACAATATTATAGCAGGCTTTAGTCCAGCAGTGACAGCGGCTTTCCCAGGGGCTGCTGAAGGGGTGTTCTGAGGGGCAACCTCCGCAGCTTCTGATGGATGTCAGACGGGTATTCCCCGTCACGTTCCCTTATCTGCCTCCACCACAAGTCAGTGCGGCCCAGCTGGAAATCCCAGAGTCCCTCAAGATCTCCTTCCTACGCAGTCTGAATGTGGGTGTTCCTTTGCCTCCTGAAATGCTTTTTTGCCTTTGTTGCCTTACAACATCACTTTAAAGGCTGCTTTCACACCTGTAGATCGATTGCTTTGTTCCGAAACAGGGATTACAATTATTACAATGTTGCTTTTTATTCTTGGTGCGGTTCGCTTTCACACGGCAAAGTTTCTAAACGGACCAAATTTGTTAATACAAGTCATGCGTGAGTAAACTGTTCTCTCATTGGTCAAAGTTCCACCGTTTATTTTCCGGGATTCCACTTAGCTGTCACGGCTGTCATCCGTCAGGATGGAACGACAACAGCTTTTTTTTTTTTGTAGCTGTCCTTATATTAATCTATCATTTTGAGCAGGAGTCCAGGATTCATCGGGAAAACATTTTTAAAATGCACCTACTAGGAAGAAGAGCAATAAGACGGCATTATAAAATGAAAAAGTGCGCTTTTTTATTTTGAATGGCGAAGACCTGCTCACCCACAGACAATTACAGGTTCATTTTGAAGTATTAGCAAAACAACAAAACTAATGCTTTTCACGGAACTTACGTAATTACCCATTATACATTGTGATATAGCGTGGTTCGTTGGTCCGTTGGATCGGATTGCTTTCTCACTACAACCGAACCGCTCCAGAGTTCGTTTTCAATCGAGCCGAGACCACCTCGTTCAGGCGATCTCGGACCGGTTGTTTTGATGCAGATCCGAGCGTGATTGCCGTGTTCACATATGCCCAAACGACCCGAGCTAAGGGGGGAAACGCGCCAGGTTCCGAAACGACGAGCCAGGTGTGAAAGCACCCCGTTATCTGGGCATTTTGTGTTCGGCATGCTAATTTTAGGCACATTTTAAATGCATAATTATGTTAGCTTGAAAAATCCAAGAATTTCTCCCTCCTTTAAAAACACAAATTTGAAATGTAAAGATTTTAAACGTACATGTCAGGCCAAATAAAATAAAATTTTGCCTTGATGAACCTTCCTCGTTAAAAAAAAAAAGAATTTAAACTTTATTTAAAAAAATATATATATAATTTGTCATTTAAAAAATATATATCTAAATATATAAAATATAAACCGTATTTAACAGAACCCAACAAAAAATCCATTACACATTGCATTTTTTAAACCATTTATTGGAAGTAGAAACAAACCAAGGCTGGCATCTGTGTTACCTCCACCCCCGATAAGAACGATCATATTTAGAAAAACGAAAATTAGAAACATCTTAGTATAAAAAAATCTCTCATGCTAGTAACTCTGTACCACTACACATCAGTAATACATATTTATATATTCACAAGCCTTCCAAAAATAGAAAATAATACCCAAATATCAAAATAAAAGACAAATCAAGACAACAATTGAATATCACATCAAAGATACATGCTGGCACAAAGAAGAATCTTTCCCAACATGCACTGCTTCTTATATACAGGCTGTTTGGGTGCATGTCGAGTTATTGGGATCCGTGTGCACTTGTGTCTGCGTGTGCTTTGCCTCATACTACATGCTCACGACTGTATCCTGTAATATCATTATTCACAAACAGCAACACACAGCTTTAATATTTGAAATCCTACCATCCAAATGAAAGTATGTTCTTGCTACAGATTCTATTTTCCACTCTGCAGTCAATTCAACATTCATTAATGCCATTTCCTGTGGCGGAACCCTAGTGTTCGATATCACAACACTGAACATAAAAGGATTCAGTCTGTTAAACAAAACAACAGCGAAGTTTGCAGCTGCGGTTCGCGATGTAAACAAGCCAAGGCTGTTGATCGCTTCGAACTGATAGAACAGATGCATAGACTATTTTCAGAGAAATAATACAGGGAAATAGCTGTAGCGCAAGGTGCTTCATTGCTAAGTCCAACAAGCGACTCTTATCTAGATAACTTCACCTCAGATTTTTGTAAGTAGATCCATAGCACGGTTTAGCGCAGTACAGCAGAGAATGAATGGACATACAGTGTTGAACCCACATTATAGAGCATATCTCTTGTGCTTTTCTAATATGGTGGATGGTTTGCCAGTAAAATGGCAGGATTCATCAGCGGTTACTATGGCAACTCTATAGGAGCGGTTCTCAATGGCTGTGATTCTTTTGAGGTGAGAAACCAGTGAGTGGGGGAAAAAGTCCCATTTTGCATGGAATAATCTGAAGCGGTATGACATTTAAACGTGACGTTATAAAGTGAAATTTCACTGAAACAGGCAGCTCTGGTGTCTAATACAAGCAGTGTTTGTCAATCTATACATCGTATATAAACCGTAGTGCCTAATCATACCGGCTAAACCGCACTCGTACTTGAACGGATCGGAAAACACACAAAGACAGGACAGAGGTGGCCCTGTGATTGAATCTAGATGTGCGAAGCATCTAAGCATCTTGTATTTGTACAATAAGTAGAATTTGTAGGATTTCCTGCAAGTGGCGCCCCCTACAAATAATTTCACACATTTTCTTACTACATGAAAAAGCAAGCACTCTGCTTTCAGAGGTGTATTTGGTTGTAGGTCTGTTTTTCGTCATTTTCTTGTGCTTCTAAACGATTGCATAACATTAAAGTCTGACCCATAGGGGGTTTTGGTCCCTATTAAGGAGGTTAAGGGGTGAAATGGTTGTACGTAGTGGACAAACGAGACCCTGACATTAAGGCACCCTTCGAAGGGTGCAGGAATGATTGACAAAAGGCCGCACGAAAGAGGTTTGACATCATTACAGATCGCTGAATATGGAAGAAAAAAAAAAAGGGAACAAAAAATCATGGCACAGAGGTGGCCCTGTGATTGAATCTAGATGTGCGAAGCATCTAAGCATCTTGTATTTGTACAATAAGTAGAATTTGTAGGATTTCCTGCAAGTGGCGCCCCCTACAAATAATTTCACACATTTTCTTACTACATGAAAAAGCAAGCACTCTGCTTTCAGAGGTGTATTTGGTTGTAGGTCTGTTTTTCGTCATTTTCTTGTGCTTCTAAACGATTGCATAACATTAAAGTCTGACCCATAGGGGGTTTTGGTCCCTATTAAGGAGGTTAAGGGGTGAAATGGTTGTACGTAGTGGACAAACGAGACCCTGACATTAAGGCACCCTTCGAAGGGTGCAGGAATGATTGACAAAAGGCCGCACGAAAGAGGTTTGACATCATTACAGATCGCTGAATATGGAAGAAGAAAAAAAAGGGAACAAAAAATCATGGCGCTGTGTAGCATGTTTACATGCCTTAATCTGGTTTTATTTCACAGATGCGTTTGAGAAAATTTTTTTTTTTAATACTGTATATATTTAATATAACTACTATAATAGTCTTTTATTGTTTTATATATATATATATATATTTTTTTTTTTTCTGGATTTATATCTTGAGACCTGTGCATTGATAGTGATATTTAATGTTTTGAAGAATAAATAGATAAATGTGTTGTATCTTTTGGCAGGTTTTTGTCTTATATGCTTTATAAAAATCAAAGACATCACAAACATCAAGTATTTAAGAGATACAATGTCCTGTGTCTGTTTCATGTGCCAAATTGTGCTTGTTAAACAAGCCCTTCCTGGCAGTGCACTGAATACAAATATATAACTGCTTTGTCACGTAAACGGTTGGTCATTAAAGTGAAGAACCAAGATAAATATGTCTTGTGTATTTTTTTCTATGTGCTAGTGCAACATCTGAACATTAGGGGGCAGTGTTTACGCCAAAGTTACCGTGCCTCGCTAGCTTCTTCCTGGTCTTAGCTCCGCCCCTCCTCAGCAGAGCGCTGGTCGGATTTAAGCTTGACGAATTCTTTCGCGACGTCGTCGTTGTTGCGCTGCGACAGGATTCGTAGTACGGTCAGGCCGGTTTCGTCCATGTGAATGCGTTTACCTAGCGGTAGCCAGCATGCTACGCTACCCCGCGGTGCTACGTCCTTCAGCTGCAGTACCGCCATTCCAACTGTGCGGTCCTCTCGCGCAAAGCAGTAGTCTTTCACGCACACCTGCAGCTCGTAGCACTCCGGACCCACTTCGTTACTCAAGGTGCTTTGAAAAAGAAGCAGGATTATGTTTTATTCAGGAACTGTTGCGTAAAATGTGGTATGCAGAAACTCAAATGCAAGTGCATGTCACTCACAATGTAAAGGTCTCATTGTATTTGGGAGCCCAGCTGTTGTTCTTGGACTTGGTGGCATACTTTCTTTTCTTATCACTGAGATGGGGGCCAATGATGTAGACCTCCACGAAGGGCCGGAAAATTCCAGAAGTCTGCCACCGTAGGTCATTCGCAGCCACCACTAAGAGAAAATATATTGAGTTGTTCAGTTTTCTTCTCTTGCATCCCATTACGCTGCAGAAATGAAGCTACTTGAGCGTCCATTTGGGGTTCCACCACTCTATAAAAACCCTCCACTCTCAGAAGAAAATGGACAAACACGGTACATTTAGAGGTATAACAGCTTGTCAACTGGGACAGTGCCCTCAATGGGTCATCTTTGTACCTTATCTAATCCTAAAAGGTTCATACCACAGTCTTAAGAGTACATATTATGACTCTAAAATGCACTTTTTAGAGGGAGATAAGATCTCCAACCCTGCTCCTGGAGAGCTACTATCCTGCAGACTTCAGTTCCAACCTTGCTTCAATTATTAATTAACCCTGAACACCTTAATTAGCTGGTTCAGGTATGTTTAACTAGGGTTGGAACTGAAATCTGCAGGACGACAGCTCTCCAGGAGCAGGGTTGGAGACCCCTGGTTTAAGGGTACTGCCCCAGCAGTGGCGGACTGGCCATCTGGAGCACCGGGAGTTTTCCCAGTGGGCCGCTGTACAATGTGGGCTGGCCCATCGCGTAAATATATATAAAGAATGAATTATAGCAAATGTACATAGCCTATATCCCTCCATCGGCCCAGACGAATGTCAAACATAATTAATTTAGCGCGCTCCGGCTCAGTGCAGCGGCTCAAAAGAGCTCGTCAATGTCAAAGTGTTTGAAATAGCCAATCAAATCGAAGAAGGCGGGATTTACTGTTCACAGACGCTGAGCTGCGCGCCTCTTGAATGCGAGCTGAGGTAAGATAAGCAGCTAAACATGACGAGACAATTCAGCAATATTTGTCAACTGTTTACGATAAAAAAACGCAACGACATTTACGACGTTTAAATGGCATTTACGTTATTCGTCACAATATAAGATAAGAGTGAATGTTTGTAAATCTCTATCCAGGCTTTCTTCTGTAATTTCACGTGTCTTAAGAAAATGTTTTTAAAAACTTAAACTTAAAATATCATTCATATCAAATCTGAAGACTTTCGTTTTCAAGTGCCATGATTAGGAAAGTGATATATAGGCCTATTATAGCCTAATAAAAATATAATTTGCTATTTAGATCACATGCATTATTTTATATAAACACTGGCGGTCAAATGTTTGAAATAATTAAGACTTTTTATTTATTTATTCATTTATTTATTGAAAGAAGGCTGAATTTCTTTGATAAAAAAAACAGTAAAAATAATAATATTATGAAATATTACACTTAAAATAGTGGTTTTCTATTAAAGATATTTTTAAATGTAGGCTAATTTATTTTTGTGATCAAAGCAGAATTTTCAGCATCATTACTCCAGTCTTCAGTGTCACATGTTTCTTCAGAAATCCTTCTAATATGCCGTTTTGCTGCTTAATTATTATCATTTATTATTTGTGATCAATTATTACTAATGGTTCTTCTATATATATATATATATATATAGATAGCATTTTTATTTCTGTATTGTGTTATATTTTTTATGTTAGTAAGTGGTGTTAAAAATTGCTCTGTGCATAATGAGCTGGTGGGTTTATGGTGTGGTGTGTTGTGGACCGGGTGTGGTGGGCCGCTCTGTGCCAGAAAGTCCAGGGCCACTTTTTAGCCCCAGTGACAAGCTGTTGTACCCCAAAGGTACAATATTTTTACATTTCTTCTGACAGTGTTGAGAGCCTCTAGGCACCCTTTGAGAAAGCGAAGTTCTGCAATGAACTTACAAAATGGAACCCATAATTACATGCATGAACTCTACAGAACGTCAACGGTTCGTCCCATGTTGGAAAGGTTTTGAGGCACTTGACAAGGGTTCCTAGAGGTTTTCCAGAATGTTCCGCCAGTGTGGTGATCTAAGGCAGTGTTTCCCAACCTTTTTTTAGTCGCGGCACCCTTTGGAAATTTTAACAAACTTGTGGCACCCTACAAAATTAATTTTGTCACGATATTTGAATTTCTAACTACCTGAGCGGTGAACTAATTTTCGGCAGCCGAAATTTCGGTGCATCTCTAATTATTGGCGACATCAGAAATGGATATTATATAATAGATGCTTTTTAAAAATATTTTAGCAATTTAAAAATATTAAAAAAGGATTTTTTTACACGGCACCCCTGCTCTCCACAGACGGCACCCCAATTGGGAAACACTGATCTAAGGAACCAAAACGGAGCCTTGCATATGTTTTCATTTTTATAGTGTAGGCTCCCCTTAACATTCTTCTCATTACACTGCGAACCATTTGGGGTTCCTTAGATCAGCACACTTGAAGAATCCTTGGGGAACCTCTAGGCACCCTTTTAAATAGGGAAGTTCTTGAAAGAACTTACAAAATGGAACCCATAAGAACACTAAAAATTGTCATTGGTTTTCTAGAGGGTTCTGCCAGTGTTCCACTCTGAGGAACCCTCATATACCTTTTCATTTTCACAAGCCCCCTTGATATTCCCCCTGCAAAAATTAAGCTACCAAGATTGGCACACAAGGAGAACCTCTAAACCAGAGGTTCTCAACTCTGGCCCTTCAAGTCCACTTTCCAGCAGAGTTTAGCTCCAATCCTAATCAAACACACCTGAACAAATGAATCAAGGTCTTCAGGATTACTAGAATGTTTCAGGAAGCTGAGTCTGAGGTTAGGTTGGAACTAAATTCTGCAGCAAAGAGTTGAGACACCTTTAAAAAAGGTTCTCAAAAGAACTTACAAAATGGAACCTGGAGATTCTTGGAAGAACTTCAGGGTTTTAAAGTCATCAGTAGTTCCTCCAGGAACCCCATTTTAAAGGAAAGACACTGAGGCTTCTTCAAAAGAATTCCACCAGTGACTTTTACCCGACCTGATGAATGCAAACAACAGGCTTCAATTGCACATCAAGAAACAATACGTACCCTTCACTGTGACTTTGTGCTCTCCAGTATTTGGATGAGTGAAGATCTCCACATGGATAGACACCTCTCCAACTGCATCATCAACACCAGTACCTGCAGACAAGACGAGACAAGTCAAGACTCCATATCCGGTCTGGCAGGATACTTTGCATCGGTATGGCTCAAAGGAACTTCCAATCACTTCCTCTATGAATTCAGTTCCCGCAGAGTCATACAGAGGCAATGTATGCTTTAAACTGATTGGATGACAAAGACGTTTAAACAGTAATGGTGTTGAACCTGGCTTGAGAGATCATTAATAATATGAAGAGATTTTCAGGTTGGTCTTCCATGTTGGAACACTTCTTAAATACAAATTCAGAGCACATTGTATTGATTGAGTTCAAATGTGAATTTCAGTTGCACAGAATTTTAAATGAGCTAACAGCCGCTAATTTCCATAAGGGCTAATATACACAATTCAAAAAGCAGTGAGCTGAACAAATTTGACCTTACTTAATTGGGGTGATACATTAATGAACTTTTAAAAATCGTATAGCACTGCGCAGGATGCAAATAAGCTCTGAAAATGACTGAACAAGTGATCCTTGCAACACATCTCGAATCTGAATTTGTGAGGCTTGTTTAGGCACAAAATTGGGTACACTTTATTCCGGTGTCCGTGTACATCGCTAACAGCTTTTTACAGCTAGCAAGCTAACAAAAATAGCAAGTTCGCAAACTCATGTCTACATAAAATGTCAACAAGCTGAAATAATCAATGAAATTAGCTCACAATACACAGACAACCAAAATAAAGTAATGCCTCACAGGATTCTTTTGCAACAAAGTGTTTACGATACAAAGAGAAGTGTGCTTCCTCAGATTATCATGAGTGTACCATCTGCACACATGCAGTGTGGTCACACTTCATTTCTGGTGTTTCATGAAGGGTTTATAACCATGATGGGGAGGGGGAGAGCAGTCCCATTGGTCCAGTCATTCATAGGAAGGAGAAGACAAGGAGAACATCTGATATTGTCTTTCACTTGGTTTTAAATGCAGGCAGGTACATGCGGAAAACCACATCCATTCCCACACATCTCCATTCACACTAGAGTCCTTTGTCCTAAAGTTAGGATGATATTCACGAACAAATCTTATGCATTTATGATTTAAAATTATTCAAACACCTTTGAATAATGATGCCTCCAATGAAGTCGCATAGCTAAATGTGAATTAAATGGCTAGATCTTTCCACAGAATCTAGGTCAGCTGCAATCAAATAATAATTAAAAAAATAGATTCCTTCCTTTCGGCATCTGTTATATGTGTGCGCTTGTCAGAGAAACAGGCTGATAATGCAGTTTCCTCAGAGCAGAACCGTCTGAGCAAGCAGGGATTTGAAAGTGCTTGAACTAACGGTAATGCTGACGGCTGACGACGTAGCACTTTATGATTACTCCTAACCAAAGAGCATCTGGGTAAATGTCACGAAACCTGTCAAGAAATGTCCAGGTCATATTTCACCACTAAAGTCAACAAAACAGTAATAAAGTGTGT
>NW_015664180.1:365550-385484 GCF_001515625.1 Sinocyclocheilus rhinocerous | reverse complement strand
AAATATATATATATATATATATATATTTAGATTATTAATTTTAAGATTTTTTGATCATAACATATCAGTATTTTCATGAAAATATGACAGACTTTCTTCCATTCATCAAACCCTTATGTCTCTGAAAATAATACATCTTTAACCTAATAATCAAATAAAGTAAATTTGACTCGAGCATCTCAAACCTCAAGTTATATTCACATATATCCAAGTGATTTTTTACGGGGCCCTTAAATGCCAATTTAGGGCCTTTCCGAACTGATGTACACTGACAGAAAGCTCATCACCTGACCCCAGGAACGAACTCTGATTGGCTGAGGGAGGGTTGTCTTGTTAGACTGAGCCTAAGGGAGGGAAACCACGTTGCGTGGTTGTGAGGGAAGATCGCGCCGAGCAGCAGAACAGACCCTGCGCCTGCGGACAAGCTGAGTCAGTCGCAATTAATGTCACATCTACATTTGACAATGTGGTTCAGCGCTCGGAAAGTAATGTTTCGTCACTGTCTCTCACTCGCGGCTCGTCATCCGCAGTGCACACATGCGCCTCTCACACTGCAGAAGTGTGTGCATTCCTCATTCACTGCCATTCAAAACACACTTCATCCTGGGCTTTCTTGCTGCTGTAGCGTCAAGATACATTTCAGACCAATGTATGTGAACATACAGCATGTTCTTCCCAGGTACTCATACATGCAAGGCCCTTTCTGTGGGAACATATGGGTGGTCGTGGGGCATGCGATTGGCCCGTTGGAATGGGAGGTGCATGATCTGATTTGGGTGGATCACTGATTGGTTCTTTGTCGTCAGGAGCACCGGGCCCCACGTGAACGTACCCTGCTCTGGGTACACGTCTTCACTATGGGTGAACCTTACCCCCTTCCCTCCATGAACTGGTGAAAGAGAAGGAGAGGACGCAGAAAAATACAGAAAGAAATTGAGAGCACATAGTGAAATGGGATTTGAGAGATGGAAAGAAAAAAAAAAGACAGACAAAAAAGAAAGAAAGAACACACACACTTGCTTTCATATGTGTTTAAATACTTAAATGAAGCAGTGACATTTACCCTAATTACATTTTAAAGGATTATCTATTAAAATGGCTCTGCCAGGGGCATCTCCATCTAAAGTGTGTCAGGATTCCCAAAGTGTGTGAGGGAGAGAAAGAAAGATGGAGACCAGATTAACCTAAATAAATAAATAAATAAATAAGGAAAAGCTATTTATTTTGAAAGTAAAGAAAACTATTTTTAAATAACAATTTATACGTTACATATTTAGTTATATAAATTCTTATGCTGATAACAGAACCTTCAATGAAAAACACATGTATTCAATTAGAAAAATGCGACATTAGAAGTGGACATTTTGGACCCATCACATATACAGTGGGTACGGAAAGTATTCAGACCCCCTTAAATTTTTCACTCTTTGTTATATTGCAGCCATTTGTTAAAATCATTTAAGTTAATTTTTTTTCCTCATTAATGTACACACAGCACCCCATATTGACAGAAAAACACAGAATTGTTGACATCTTTGCAGATTTATTAAAAAAGAAAAACTGAAAAATGCTCAGTATTTAGTAGAAGCACCCTCTTGATCTAATACAGCCATGAGTCTTTGGGAACTGTCAATATGGGGTGCTGTGTGTACATTAATGAGGAAAAAAAAATTAACTTAAATGATTTTAGCAAATGGCTGCAATATAACAAAGAGTGAAAAATTTAAGGGGGTCTGAATACTTTCCGTACCCACTGTATACTAATTGTTGAATAAAGTCATTATTTTTGTTTTCTTTGCACACAAAAAGTATTCTCGTAGCTTCATAAAATTACGGTTGAACCACTGATGCCACATGGAACTGAATTGAACATGTCAGTTGTGTTGCTGTCTATGCAGGGTCAGAAAGCTCTCGGATTTCATCAAAAATATCTTAATTTGTGTTCAGAAGATGAACGAAGGTCTTACAGGTTTGGAACGACATAAGGGTGAGTAACTAATGACAGAATTTTCATTTTTGGGTGAACTAACCCTTTAACCGCAAACAATAAATTTGGCAGTCGTTTGCAGACTGCCTGATTTTATTAAAGACTGATGTATTTGGATTAAGTCATTGATATTTAAAGACGGTGAGATGTCTGGAAGAGCCTTGCCTTGTGTATTCTGGGACTGAACGAAGGTCTTGATGAGTTTGTCAGTGGCCTGAGTGTAGAGGGACAGGGCGTAGTGCAGAGACTGCAGGTCTGGACTTTTCTCCAGGAACATCTTCTTCAGCCCTACACCTCCAGCATGGAAGTATTGCTAAGAAACCACAAAACAGGAGATATTACTTGAGACAATGTTGCTGTGTCTGGCTGGTCGGGATGCTCAAACAAACAAGAGCGATGCTGTGATAGCACTAGAAAAGCTACGGTTGATTCATTTCATGTCGAATCCCTGGAAACAACCTACGAATGGCTTGTTATAGTTGTCTTTGCTTATTAAACTGGGATAGAAGGACATTTTTTTTTTACATAAAAAAAAAAGTCTATATTATATTCTCCTCTACATCCCAAGGTGCAAAGACAATCCACCGAATGCGATAAAGGGCAAAAGTTTGACTGGAGTATAAATTGAATATTACAAGGAAGGATAGTGCTGTACTTAGTGCAAATTAAACGCATATACTTATGTAACAGAATGAAAAAAATTAAAACAGAAAGGAATTTATATTCTAGTGTAGAAGAAGGAAACTATTAGAAAAAAAGCCACATTTACACTATATTTAACAACCCACTATTTGAAACACAAAACTGCACAACACTGCGTTGTCACAAACTAGTGGAGGACAGTCTTTACACTGACATTCAGCTCTTTACACACCTTTATAGTATCCAGTGCTAACTCAATCACTGCGCACTGTTTAGGGGACAGTGCCTTGGCCTCTTCACGAACCATGTGCTCCTACAAAAAGGACAACATTTTATAAGCACAAAATACAACAATGATCTTTTTACAATTGAAAATTGTTAATTCAGGTTTATTTAACCCTGAGTTAATGTAATCCTGGGTTATATTATGCCACACTTACTTTAAAAATGAAATGAAAAGAAATGAAAAAACCTTCATACCTTCAACTTGGAGAGCTGACCAAGTTCCTTGGCTGCATTGAATATAAGTTGAGTGCCCTGGAGGAAGAAGAGGAAAAAAAATGGAGGAAGTGAGAAAAACAAAGAGACATTAGTCAGGTCACAGAGTTCAGCAGGGTTGTAGACAGAAATGCCACATCACAGAGGTCAGAAACAGACGGTCTCAAACGCCAGACACACACTCGCATAATCCCAGCGTGCCCCGCCACCCCCAAACACGCTTGCACACAGCCACGCATCGACACACAACTGTTTGTGCAACATGAGACGGTAAACTAGCTACATACAGAAGACAGAGACAAGAGTTGAAAGGTTTACAAAACCAGTAGGTCCACAGCCCGAACAACACCACTCTGGTGATATATCTAGTATCTACGACTGGCCGATACTCTAATTTTTGGATATATCACTAAGTGAATGAGGCTTGTGCACCTTATTATACCATTATACAAATGTGTACAATGTAGTCCTTCTTGGAAAATTAAATCGTTAGTATACAGAAATAGTACTGTATTTCTGACATCGCAAAAAGAAATAGTCGTTTAGACCCGCATGGACATCGAAGTCTAAAGCGACTGTCATGCATGCATTATTTAACCTGACATGTCCGAGCACCTGTAATTAACTATGTGAGGATTTGAATGGGCACATAGGTCTGAGGCTATAGGGAAACTCACAACTGCATTGAAAACAAGGGGTAAAAAACACTGCTTCCACCAGTTTGTTTCAACAGGGGGACCCAAGTCACACAAAGAAGACATGAGAGAGAGAGAGAGAGAGACAGGACACATTGAGCTAAATGGGGATTCAGTCCTTACATCACTGTGACAAGCAAGCTTCACCCTGCCCTGTGAAGAGAGGATAGTGTAATTAACTTGAGAATTGGTCTTGGTGCTCTTTAATAGGTTGTCCATTATTCAGTAACCGACAGACTAACGGGCCAATCACATCATTTCATGTTAGAGGCAAATTATGAAAAAGAAAAAATATTATTCAAAATACGTTTTCAGTTTGTTGTTAAATAGACAGCTCACCCAAAAATGAAAACTGCCATTATTTACACACCCTCATTTTGATTTGTACTTGATTAATCGTTTTTCCTTGTGTGGAACACAAAAGGAGATGTTTTACAGAATGTTCACGCTGCTCTTTTCTATGTAATGAAAGTGAATGGGCTCTGGAGCTGCAAAAATTATATTTAAAAAATAATAATAATAATAAAAAGTGTCATAAGTAGTCTGCACAACTTGGACAGAAAAAGTCATTATTTGCTAAAAGATGTTTCCCTTAATTCAGTTCTCAAAATGTCTATGAAAACTGGTCGGTGGAAAGCTTTAGAGAATTTTTTATTTTTTTTGAAATAAATACAGATTACACTACATAAAGAAACTGATTTAAATAAAATATTGACATTTATTTACTATTTATTTATTAACAATACAGTACCTGACCCTAAATGTATAATACTATAGTGCGTAGAAAAAAATATTATGCAATATAATAGAAACTAAATATTTTACAATATTACAGTATTAACTTTTCACAGTTTAGACTGGTTCTTTATATTCCCTTGTGAAAGGATGGTAATATTTTGGCCCGTGATTAAAAAAAGATTGAAATCCCATCACTTAATTGATGTTAAAACCGATGCAAAGCAGTTTTGATGTGCCATATTTGAATATACGTTAATGTGAATGACATTTTAGAGCTACGGCAGATGAAAAGAATTTCTATATGGATGTGAGACATGAGTAAATGACAACAGACTTTTGATTTTTGGATGAACTATCCCTTTAAAGTGGTTCAAGTTCATTCTTGTAATTAATATTGAATTCAGATTTTTGTATTCTTTGTAATCTAAGGGAGCAACTAAACTAGGCAAATACGAAAACTATGAAATCTTTCAAGGCAATTCTAGAAAAAAAAGAGATGAAAACATCTTCAAATGGAAGCTAATGGATTGTAACATCACATAAAAAGGCAGAGCAAAAAACAAACAATATTTGCACCGTAAAATGGCAATAGAATTTTTTACAAACAACAAATGAATAGACTATATTGTTAAAAGAAAATTTCTCAAGCCTGAGAATAGGGGGGAAATCTAAAAATAATATCCCAGAAAACACATCAGTATGAGACCTCGGGTTCCATCGGGCCGATTTTGGTACAACAAAAACCAAACAGATTGACAGAATAATGTCTGCAGAGACTAAAAAAAGAGAGGCTCAGGAGTTGAGGTGAAGATCAGACGCAAGCAACAACCCACAGAGGAGAGGTTTCAAACAGGTGACAGAGAAGGGGAGGGTGGACCACCTGAAACCAGTTCACGTCACCCAGATATTAGACCCACCACGGACACTAGACTGGTAGCGAAAGAGCGTCGTTTCCAGGAGAATGAGTAGAGGAAGGGGTTGGCAGTCAGACGTGGGGCGGACATCAGATTGGAAGTTTTGTTGGGGCGGAAAAGGGCCTTGTCCAAGTCAATTAGGAGATGCACCATGCTGCAGCCACCTCGGGTATACAGAGCACTGAGGTGGCAAGGGAAAGGAGAGGAAATGGACGAAGAAGAGAAGAAAGAGACAGCGGGAGAAGGAGAGAAAGACGTGACAGACGAATGAGGATGCACTGGACAAGAGGAAGGGACTTGGCAGCCACACAGAGCAGAAGGAGGTGGTGGGAAGGGGGTCACCCGGCATGGACGGACTGCGGGACACACAGACGCACAGACAAAAGTGCTCTGGTACTTACTATCATCTGTGGAGGTGGAGCGGGGGGAGAGCGAGAATGTAATAACCAGAGAGAAGGGTCAGTGAAGCTACAAAGAGCCCCACATCAAATCAAAAGAAGCATTAACATTCAGTCTACAGGACCGGCTTCAGGCCTGATACGATATTACAGTAAGTCCCAAGGTCTGTGCTTGCCTGAGGGACTAAAACAGGCCCAATGTGAAGGAATAATTCAGCCAAAAATGAAAAATCTCTACCTCACTGCATTCCAAACCTGCGTGATGTTCTTTCATCCATAAAACACAAAAAGAGAAATTTTTAAGAATGTTCAAGCTGCTCTTTTCCATACAGTGAAAGTGGTTGGGGACCAGGGGATGTCAAGCTTCAAAATGGACATAAACATAAAGTAACACAAATGTATTCCATACGACTTATGCACTGTAATTAAAGACTTCTGAAGCAAATTGAGGAACAGACGAGAATGAAAATTTGCAGTAGCTATCAAACCTCATTTGCATTGCCGCATATTCAAAGTCGGTGTGTCCAATGAATAACAACTTAAATTTTGTTTAATTCCTTACACAAAGGCAATGTAGGCTTCAAAACTTCAAAATACTTGGAATAAAGTACATAGGTCATATAGGCCACTTTTATAATGTTCTTTTTGGAGCATGAAAGCACCTTCATTGTAGGAAAAAGAGCGGCATGAACATGAACTTCCATAGACCAGGGCTGCTCCTGGAAGGTCACTGTCCTGCAGAGTTTAGCTCCAAACCCCACACCTGCACCGGCTAATCAAGGTTTTCAGGACTTGCAGAAATGTATTCTGGGACAAATGGAGCTAAACTCTGCAGGACGTTGACCCTGCAGGACAAGGACTGTACAAAAGTGAATCCACAGACGTAAGAAAGTCATACTGGTTTGGAACGAGGGTGATTTACATGAGAGGATTTACATTTTGAGTGAATTACTACTTCAATTTTTGGCTTTTTGCAGTAAGCATAACAGTAATTGGCAACTGGTTAACTAGGCCAATAGGGAGATGTCTCCCGTTCAAATGTTCAGTCTTTGAAATAACTGATATGGGTCTCTTTTGTCAAAATAAACAAATACAAACAAAAATACACAGTTATATCAAGACAAATTAAAAGCAGTAAGTTGTCTCTGTTCCTGTAGAAATGCTCTCAAAAATGAACTAGCATTCAAATATATAGAAATACACTTAATAAAACGTTTTAGTCAAGATTACCATACATGAAATGTGCAACTGTGTGACTACAGGACCAGAGAGCAGTCTCGAGAGGTGCTTGAATGATATGGTGCACTCCCAATGTTTTTAGAGTGGAAAGATTTTTTTGTCAAAGGTGATTTGATTTTTGGAAAGGGACATGTTTTGTTGGGCATGAGGAGATACATTTCCAGTTGTTCAGAGTCTTCATGATGCATACCAGAAAACACAATGCTGTAAACAATTTTGGCATTTATATAAAATGATTTCTACATGAGGTATGTCTCAAAAGTCTTCTCTTAATTACATTATAAACAGTTCATTACCGTTTGGTCAGTCAAAGGTGGCAGAACAATTGTCTTCTCCATTGTGTTCATCACCAGCTTCCAAAGCTCCTTCAGCACTCGCTTCAACACTGTCTTCTCACAGATCTTGGCAAACAGCGTGAGACTGACAAGGAAAAAGTTAAGAGCGAAGCGAAGGTGTGGAATTTCCAAGGAAGTGTCTAAATCTAGTGATTAGCATCTTACTTGCTGTCAAGGAAGTCCATGATGGGCTGGAGGACGTTGTCGGCATCCTGTGCCACGCTGCTGCAAGCACTTGCTGGCACGTTTCCTGTCCCCTTCACCTGGCTAAGTATGTCACCCATCTGCTTGACATTTTCTTCAATGTTTGGTTGGAAACTAGTGGGTGGAGAACAGATGTTACTCCAAGAATAGAACTACTTCTTCCTGATCCCTTGGTACCTCACCTGGTGGCAAAGATCCTTGCAAGGTCATCCAAAACATTGTTGAGCTTCACCTGGAGTTCTTTCAAGATGTCGCTAGCTTCAACGTTCAACTGAAAGGCACAATAATCAATGGTCAAAACCACCAGAACTTGACCAGGTTCTCAGAAGGTTGTACGTCTTTGCTCAAAAAGCAAATCTAGGCTTTGCTAAGCCTATTGGCATATTTGTGGTTCACTTACATCTTTACCACCCATGGCCTCAAACATCTTCTCAAGCTGTACCCTGAGCTGTTGGATATTATTGATGAGGATGCATGGCTGTGGGGAGCAAAAACACTTTGTTAAAATGCATGAAATTCAACACAAGACTAACTCAACCCGCCAAAAAGCTGCATGGCATATTCTACCCATGTCAGATCAACATACCTTGACAGCACCATCCTTTGCATTCTAAAATCAAAGAAAAAGAGAACACAAACCAAATGAGATCAATTCCGGATATAAGCAACTATTTCAAAAATATAAACCTGATTCCACAGGGATTTTTAGACTATTACCACTTTCTCCTTTGTGCAGTGGTTGGGGAAGTCTCTTGAGATAATATCCGCATAAGACAGCAGAACATTGCTAATGGTCTGTGGGGTAAAGAGAGCATGTTAAAACAAGTCCAATGAAAACGCAAACTATTCCACAGATTGACCGTGAAGGTCAATATTAATGTTGCTTTTGTAAAACATTTCTTCATATGATCCATACAGATCATGCTAACAGAAATCTGCAACCAAAGCTTGCGACCAAAATCTAAGCTAAGCACTTGACTTTTACTCACTGACGTAATGTTTTACTATTTGACAAGCAATATTCTTAAAAGACAGACATAAACTCTCACATTGTGCACTTGGCTAAAACTAACAGATTTACAAATGATATTAATGGAATGATCACGAGGACCTTGGCAAATCTCTTCATGTAGTGTCCGACGATCTGTGGGTCTGGACACTCCAGCTTCTTAATGATCTCGAAGCTCTGGTTAAGCTGCGAGAAGACGTCCACTACCGAACAGGAGAAGAGAGCGTGCTCTGAAGTTTGCTGATACTGTAGGAAAAAAAGAGTTGGATGTGCAAGTCAGAAAAAGCTCTAGAATAGAAGGCACAAGAGACCACGCAAGCAATTTGCGACCAGATGTCAGGCGTGAGCTCTTTCGTCTGGAAATAATTGGGTCGAGGTGAGACTGTGGCAGGTTCCCAAAGGGGGCTCGGTGGAAGTAATGAACTAAAGAGTGTGCTTATTGGTTCAGGAACATGCTGAGGTGCTCCAAAGGGCACTCATTCATCAAATTTTGACATGTCTGGCTGCAGGCGTGAGGTCTGTTGTTACTGTAACTTATTACAGCTGCTAAGCTAAATAGTAAGTATAGCTTTACAGTAAATTTCCAGTTTTGCTTTCAAATTTTCTTAGAGATTCTACAAATTTATTATTACTTTTACTAGTATTAAAGCAATAGTCCAACTGTATGTAAAGCTCAAGTGTAACTAAAGTGTTATCAGTTTCAATAAGATATGTAAAGATATGTTTTTTAACTTACTCAATGGTCTTTTAAATATTTTATTATAATAATAATAATAACTAGATATGTACATTTTCTGAAGAAAATGTGAGCGGTGCTTGCGGTGGCACTGTGCAGTTACTAGGGTCTTTTTTGAACATGTTTTAATGATTAGTAGTGCTGTCAAACGATTAATCGCGATTAATCACATCCAAAATAAAAGTTTTTGTTTACATAATATATCTATGTGTACTGTGTTTATTTATTATGTATATATAGACACACATACAGTATATATTTTGAAAATATTTACATGTATATACATTTATATTATTATATTTTAAATTATATATAAATATATTTAATATATAAACATACAATTTTTCTCAAATATATACATGCATGTGTTTGTATTTATATATACATAATAAACATACACAGTACACACTTATATATTATGTAAAGTAAAACTTTTATTTTGGATGTGATTAATCACGATTAATTGTTTGACAGCACTAATGATTAGTTAGGATTTTTAGCATGTTTAACTAATCGCTATTACCGTGTAGCTATTCACTGCTAGCAGGTGTAGCATACTGAAGTCCTGTGTGGTAGCATGAATCAAGTGAGCCAAGCCCCATGTCCATACGATGCTCTGATGCAGAGATATAGGTCTTGCAAAATGGTTGCTAGGGTACTCTGTTTGGTTGTTAAGGAGTGGCTTGGCAGCTGCCAATGGTGATACTTCAAAGGCTGATTGCCATTATGAATGATATAAACCAACCCCCATGCCTCTACAACATTCATATTTGGGTTGCTAGGGTGCTCAACAATGGTTGCTAGGGCGTGGAAAACAGATGTGCTCAGTTCCTTCACCATAGTATGTCTATGGGGCAACTTTGGGGTCTCTTGCGCCCAAGGGGTACAACTTACACCCCATTGCGAGGTATGTTTCTTACACAGTTTGCCAGCCTCTTCAAATGTGGTGACCCAGATGTTTCTACAAAATTCTTAGTCGGCGATACAACCCGTCAAATTTGGCTGCAAGGCTGCAAAGTCTATGGGATTTTTTGCTTATACTGTATATACAACTTTATATGTTTTTATTGATTTATAAACTATGATATTTGTTGCATCGAATGGCCTCGGTTCGATAAGGAACCAAAAGGCAAGAGAAATAAATCTCACCCCATCTTTCTTGTCGCGCTCCAGGGCTCCGTGCAAAAAGTCTCGAGACACCTCTTCATTCTCATCCAACCACTGGATGACAAATGGCTCGAACCACCTGCAGAGTAACATCACCACCTAAAGCTCTATTACCCATCATACCACGGTCACAGTGACATTTTGAGTGTGCATGACTCGGATAATACGCATGTGAGAAGGGAGGCGTCGGGAGTCACTCACGTGGGATATTCAGGCACGCGGCTCTTGAAGAAAGGCAGGTCTTTGCAGTATTCATTGTAGAGCCACTTTACTTTGAAGTGCAGGTTCATGTAATCGGCACTCTTGCACAGGCGGTTCTTTTCATGCTCTGAAAGCCACGAGGTGAAGACAAAAGCTCTTCATGAAACAGTTCGAGATATAACAGCACATAATACATCTACGCAGAGCAGAGAACCCCTACTGAATCAGCAGATGAGAAGAACTCCACCACATGTCGACTTTCACCAAGTGTGAAATTTAAGTGGCTATCAGTGAGAAATCCTGCCAGACTTGTTTCTAACTAAAAATCGAACTAAGAAGCAAACTTTTTTATTGCATCTCATCAATCAGTCAAGTTATGAGCATTACAGACCTACAGCTGAAACTTTTTAATGAGGTTCTGGAGTCTACAAAATAGTCTACAAAATCAAGAACCAATCAATACAAAGGCTAGATAGATCAAGAAAAGCTTCTTAGCTTAGACTCACCTTCCATTGCGTACTTCATATCTTGGGCAAACAGGTTCCACATAACCTCTGCACTGATCTTTCCGACATTGAGCTCCTGTGGAAACCTGTGTGGACCAGAATACATAATATTAAGACCCTCAAAAGGTTTATGAATGTACATTTTGTGCAATAAAATGGTGACGGACTCACTGGTTAAGGCAGGGGGTGTAGGAGTTCTTGTCCTCTTCAATAATTGAGACAATGAGGGTGATTAGCTTAGACCAGAAGTCTAGATTCTTGATACTTGGACCTTGTTCGTCTGGAGGAACCTCTCCTTTTTTGCTCTGTACAAAAGGAATTCATTTTGAAATGGTAGCTTGAAGCATGTTATGGCTTTTCATAATCTGCCAACCTCTGGAAGAAATGACCCCACTAAGGCGCACAGCAGGAATGGCTTATTTCAGCCAGCAAACAAACAAACAAAAATATGCCAACCACTCCAGGGGAACATGATATATAACAAACCTGCAGAGCTTCGCAGCAAAATATAGTAAGTAGCCCAGGGTTAGATGTTTAATTCAACAGGAAGAGTGTTTGATATTTATGAGGGAAGCCTGTAACAGCATAAACAAAAGCAGCAAGATGAACTGCTTTGATAAAATGACTTGGATGCTCCCGGGGCAAAGAGCTTTGGGGCTGATCAGGGTCTCTGGGCCAGGAAGTGTCGACTTACCGGGTCTGTTTGGTATTCTCGACTATACAGCTCGTGGCAGTTGTTGAAAATGTATTCGTAGGTAGAGTTGAGGCAAGCCTTCACACAGTCCTTCACTACCTGGCTGGCACGAGGAGGACTCTGGAGCTCTTGGACCTGGAGAAAAAAGTTAATGGTCCATTCAGATGGATAAATTGATGCAATATGAACAATTGCATAGAAAACTGTGCAAAATGAGGTGGTCTGAAAAAAAGAAAGAATCATTCAGAAATCATAGGAAAAACAAAAACTGTCTAGAAATTGTAGAACAACACCATGTGGAAAATAAAATTGCACAAGAATTATATGGCAAAAAAAAAGCATACGAAAATTGCATGAAAAAAAGAAAATTGTATTAAAATGACAACTCTAGAAAAAGAATAAAAAGAAAACCATATCGCAATGAAAATTGTATGAAAATGGTATGAAACAAGAAAATATTCCAAAAATTGTAAAAAAGAAAATCGCACAGAAAAGAAACTAAAAAAAGAGAAAAATGTACGACAAAGATAATCGTTCAAAAATTGTATATAAAACATAGTATGAAAAAGAAAATTATATATATAAAAAAACAGTCACACAAAACGGAAAAGTTGGACAAAATTTTTGTTGTACAATAAAAAAAGAAAAAAAAAATAGAAAAAAGGAAAATCATACAAAACATCACATGAAAAACTTGTATGAAAAGACAATTGGACAAAAATTGTATAAAAAAAAAAAATAAAAAAAGATTTAAAAAAAAAAAATTATCACTGAACAATTGTATTAAAAAAAAGAAAATCACATCAAAATTTCGCCCAAAGGCAAAATTGTCCAAGTTTATCTAAATCAACAGCATCAGGGATTCACAACTAACCTTCATCCTGAAGAATGTGATACTGGTTAGTAGGTCCACAGTAGACTTGAGGTCCTGCAGTCTCTCAGGACTGCTAGCTGGGAAATTATTCTAAACGCACACAAGAAAGGGTTTCTCTTTGTCATCAATACTCATTTCTTCCTCCGATATTTCAGACATTTCAATACAACTTAAAGCTTTTAAATGTAGTCACATCAAAACAAATCAATCTCATTTGTCTGATTCAATGAACCCACCTGCAGGCGAACACCACACTAACCATTTACCTTTAGTTAAGAAAGATCCTTCATACAGAAACAAGAAAAGGTGTGACTACTCAAGGAAACACCAAAAAGTCACAATACCCTGTACATAGAGAGGTCAATCCTCAGGGAGTTGTGAAGCTGGTCCAGAAGCTTGACAAATCGCTCTTTCTACAAAGAACAAACACGAAACCACCCCAAATTATTAGTAACACTAAACACTTCAATGCTGGAATCTTCCTTTTCCGTATGGATGGATGAAGCACTCACCCCAAAGTTGGAGGCAGCGAAACGGTCAGAAGCAGACACATTGTTGGTGGCCTGGGTTGTGTGAGCGTAGTAAGCGTTGATGTTGGCCAGTAGGGTGCTCATGACCGCAGGCACTCCAGGACACATGTACTTTGATGACAAACAGGCGAAGTGTCTAGAAACAAGAAGGAACAAAAAGTACCTAAGTACGTAAGCAAGCAGCTAAAACGTCAATGGCAAAACTTAGGGGAGATTCATACGTCATGGCTTGATAAATGGACTCCACTCCGTAACGCATGGCAAACTCGTCGACGATTTCTTGGGGCGTCTCTTCGAAGTAAACCTTCCATGCGTCATCACCCTTGGCATCTGGTATCTTCACCACCCCGTTGTTCTGGATGTCCGTTAGATAGTGGAAAAGGTTCTATGGAAAGAGGATCAATTCGCTAAGGACTGATTTGATATACTCTAGCAGGGACTATGTAATTAAGCTTGCTAATAAATAATGGTAGGAGGAAAATGAAAATGACAAATATGATCATGACAGCGTCAGACTGACCTCGTGCAAGCAAGTGTACTGGACGTGGTACGGAGCTACAGTTTCCTCTCCTTTGATCTCCACACTGATGTGCATACGAATGGCTCCAGATACAGCAGACTTGTCTGTACGCTTGTCTGAAAGGAAGCAAAATGAAGTTGGTACACCTTAAAAAAAACACAAAAAAAAAACAAGAAAATCGCACAGAGAACTGTGTGATAAAAGAAAGTGGTACAAAAACCATAAAACAGAAAGCGTCTGTCAAAAAAAAAAAAACGAAAATCACATTAAAAAATTGTTTTTTTTAAAGAAATTCGTATGGAAAGGAAAATCGTAAAAAAGACAACATTTTATGAAACCCATAAAAAACGAAAATCATATGGAAATCGCATGGAAAAAGAAAACCGTATAAAGATCGTAAAAAGAAACTATACTGAAAAGAAAATTATACGAAAATTGTATGCAACTGTCCAAAAAACGCCCAAAAAAAATCATACAGAAAATGCATGAAAAATAAAATTGTAAGAAAAATAAAATTGTACAAAAATCGTACAAAAAAAAAAAATCCACAAGGCAAACAAAATCACATGAAAATCATATGGAGAAAAAGGTACAGTTTGAAGTCAAATTTAATTGATTTTAGAAGTGCAAGAAAAATTTCAAGTAAAATGTGTAACAATCCATTTTTCATTTTTTATTGCAGAGCTACTATACAAGTGTGATAAAGCTTTTAAGTGTTTTTTTTCGCAAGGTAGTGTTATGCAATGCCAATTTTACAAGGTTGCTACAGTATGTTAGCAAGAAAGTGAGTGAAACAAGTCATGCCAATCACTTTGATATATCATAAAAAGACGAGATATGATATGCGATCGCCCACCTAATGATGTCACGCTAACTGTTCTGTAACCCTTGGCCTTGCTTCTAAAGGTCATTGGCGAATGGCGTCACAGTTGAAATTGTTTGATCTTTGAGCATTGCATTGCTGTTTGACCTGTGCGCAACATGAATATAACATTACATTTATGTAATTAATGCTTGGCTACTCACCCAGGTTGTACCAGACGTCCATTTCTCCGCTCAGAGTTCGAACCTCGATGATAGTCTGACCGAGGAAATCGTCAGACTCTCGTTTGAACTTCTGCTTTACTCTGGACTTAATATCGTCATCCTCGTCCCAAACGCGCACTTTGATCCGATCGGAAGAGTTGTGACACTCACTGTTGAGATGTTTTTGTATCACCATGAGCACTGATCCTCAACAAAATATGTTTGACACATATTAATTGAGATCTGAAGCCACTTACAAATTGAAGCTCTCATCCCATACAGGATTGAGGTTGCCGTAGATGGTCTTGGTTCGTTTCTTGGTCTTGCCTACTTGCACCGTAACATAAGGATCGCTGGAGCCGGTTTTGTCCTTTGCCTGCAGGCCCTGGGCACATAATACTGATCAGAGAAACAACAGGGTTAATATTAATATAACCGATATGACATAAACTTGTACTAGTCAAAGTGGGTCATTACCGGTGATGCTGATCTTGGCTGACCACTTGGACGTCCCGTCCAGGACGCTTTGCTTGATCTGCTTCATCTGCGCCACGTGTGTTGCCTTGATGACTCCAAACACATCCTGAATCAGCTCGAATATCTCAGGCTTGTTGCGTTCACGGATCTTCATGCGGTCTTTCAACACCATGATGATGTTCTGCGTGCGATCCTCAGCTCCATGCTTAGAGCTCTTCTCCGCCGCCCCTGTGAAAGACGGATGAGGTTTATTTCAATACTGGATGTGGTTTTTTAATGTTTTTGAAAGAAGTCTCTTATTCTCACCATGGCTGCATTTACTCGATCAATTTAAAATAACAGTTTTCTATGTTAATAGATTTTAAAATCGAATTTATTCCTATGATGGTCAAGCTGAATTTTCAGCAGCCATTACTCCAGTCTTCAGTGTCACAAGATCCTTCAGAAATAAGCTGATTGGGTACTCAAGACATCTTGAATAATATTTCTTTTCAGTGCTTTATTTTTATTTATTTTATTTGCGAAAACTGTGATACAATACCAAACATTTAATAACTGAATTTTTTTTTTTTTATAAATAAATAAATAAAAGAAATGAACACTTATTCAGCAAGAATGCATTAAACTGATCAAAATTGACAGTGAACACATTTATAATGTTACAAAAGATTTCTATTTCAAATAAAAGCTTAAAAAGATTTTGGGGAAAAATATTAATAATTGAGCTGCTGGAATGGCTGCTGAAAATTCAGCTGTCATCACAGAAATAAAATACATTTTAAAATATATTGAAATAAAAAGCGTTATAGTAATAAGAGTAATAATATTTCACAATAATTCAGTTTTTACTGTATTTATATTCAAATAAAATGCAGCCTTGGTGAGCATAAGAGACTAAAAATCATTATTTTTCCAAACTTTAGACGAATTTTTAAATATGGTAAAACTAATAAATATAGTAATATATTTTTAAAAATATAGTATTTTTTTCTATATAAATATATAGATATATACTACAGTTCACAAATTGTGGGATCAGTAAGATTTTTAATGTTTTTTAAAGACGTTTCTTCTGCTCATCAATGATGCATATATTTGATCAAAAATACAGAAAAAAAACTGTAATACTGTGAAATGTTATTACAATTTAAAATAACGTAAAGTTTTCTATTTTAATATACTGTAAAACATAATTTATTCATGTGATGCAAAGCTGAATTTTCAGCATCATTACTCTGTTTTTACAATTCCGATTGATTAACAAAAACAATATTAGGTAGCAAAAACTAGTATAAAAAAATATTAATCAGCACAAACGGTTTCCAATATTGATAATAAATCAGCATTTTACAGTAGTGTATTTTTTGTATTGAAGACAACATTTGAGAGTGAAGAAAGAAACTCAATAAGAGCATCTTACTCTGTAAACAATCGGCATTAAGCAAATCTTGACACTTCTCGTGACACTTGACCCCACACTCGGTGCAGCGCATGCCCTGTCGAGCGATGCCCCACAGAAGCCCCTCGCACTCGTAGCAGTAGGTGGGGGTGGTGGCCGTCCACACCTCAAAGTTGTGTGGTGTAGTACAGGAAATGGGGTAGATCAAAGCCTGCAGGGTCTTCTTATAGACGTGACTCTTCTGCATGGTCATAATAAATCAACAGGTAAATGGAAAACGGTTCTGAACTGCAAAATATGAATGTCCAGGAAGAAAACGGGGCTTGTTGACATACCAGTTCTTCATTGTTAAGTGTGCTGGAGGCCATAGTAGAAGTGATGCCTGCTTTTCGAGAGTTCTGGACAAGAGACTACAAGAGAAAAAAAAAAAACAATTAGGAGAAAATGTATATATTTTGTTGAATAAATACATTTGATTGCTTTCTAATAAGAAATTGAATACTTCTTAACAATATTTTTATTTGTCCAACTTTTAACAACAGATTGATAAAAAAATACATAAACTAAATAAATTTAATAGAATAAAACTAAATTAAAAAGATACACAATTTCAATAAAATTTAAATAATAAAAAATAGTTATGAATTTGTGATAAAATGCCATAGTTTCATAAAGAAATTCCTTCTAAAGTGTGCAGTGATAATTAGCAGAAAATATTTGTGGTTGGAATTGAAGCATTTTACCCAGGAGTGCTGGAAAAGTGAAATTGTGAATACTTACCATTGCCTGCAGGAGGTGAGGCATTGGAAAAAAGAAATAAAACAAAAACAAAAATTTTTTTAGAAGTTTGCCAAAGATAACACGAAAAGTTTTTAATTCATACATCAACTCAACCAGGGTTGATTAAGTTAAAAATAAAAAAAGGGAAAAAAAAATCCAGGTTATACTTTTTTATAAATCTACTGACTCAACCACATGGAGAAAGTATTTATGTAAAGAGGCCACAAAAAGTGCTTGTACAACAAGAATGCATGTGGAAGACTGAAATACAGAGAGAGCAGAGAGAAAAAAGAAAGAGAGGGAGGAGGTACTTTGTCTCTAGTTGAATTGTTTTTGACATGCATTTTAATTCTGCTCAAGTCAGCACTTTGGCTTCTGACTCTTAGAGTCAGTATCGGTGACGGTAAACTGGATTAAAACTGTTTAGTGCAGTATGGTAATTTCTCCCTCATCTTCCAGTCCGTAGCGTCAAAGCAAGCCTGGTGCCGTTGCCTGCTCTGGCAGATCTCCAGTGAAGGTTGCCAGGAGCATTCTTGGCTGAATAAGTACAGCCAGACCTATACGACAGCTGTCAGCTAATGAACGATTTTTTTTTTTTTTGGCTCTTGTTACTTTGTTTAATCAATACACAACTAACTCTCCTGTCAATCTAATGAGAAGTTTTTCAGAAAGCGTTGTTAACAAGTAAACTCAAAAATGGATTCTGCAGCTTGTTCGATGTAGTTAATAAACATGCACCAATGCAACACAACTCTTGAGCATTTTGTTAAAACTGAATTTAACTGCAATGCAATCAATTTAGCACTACATAAATACATGTTGTTGCCTGTAACCAGATCGAATTACTAGCTACATTTAAATGTGGTTATTACATTATATCTTGCTTGTATTTGAAAATGCACTGATGGATTAGGCATGATAAGACCAGGAACTTGTATTAGTTAGATCAATTTAGATTTCATGTTGGCTTTAACATCTATATTGCCTCTATCCATGCGAGAACCAATGATGTTTGATTTTATTTGCCACCTAATCTTTTTTTAAGTATCAGTGGAAAAGTTCAACAAGCTCCCAAAGTAGGTTACAGGCACAAAATAAGGTTGGCAGACAATGAAGTCAGCTCAGGAAAAAATACACAGGCCAAAACTAATGGGACTGTAAAGGAGACATTGAGGCAGTCGTGAGGCTGGAGATTCATCAGTCTACAGGGTGAATGGAGCTGAGTAATGCTCTAATAACGTCTAACCCTGTAGCCGTGATTCAAACAGATGTGCCACAGCGACTTCTGTGAACTACAGACCCTTGACAGACTGCTGCCCAAAATAACCACTCTGATGTGTATGGACGGTGCTTTTGAAGAGTTGGGAAGGTGATGTTGGATCCAGCAATGCTTTAGTTGAAAGTTTGACGTACTGAAGTGGGGTTGTATGACTCACCAGGTCTCGGACGAGAGGGATGGCTTTCCTCTTGCGTAAGTCAGGCATGCTGTCTATGCTGTAAAGAGCACCTCCAGGCCTGCGGATCAAATGGGTAGATGTATTATATATATATATGAAAAGTTCATTTGCAAAAACCGATAAACGCCACTTTAAAAAAAAAGAGCTGATTGCCGTGCATTATTTTCCACATATAATGATGTGGAATATCTCGTGATATCTTCTTCAGGGCGAAAAAGGAAAATAAAAGCTGAAACGTTTTTACGGAACCTTGCAAAAGCAGCGCGTTACAATGGTGAGGGAAAAGCTCCGTGTATTGCGTGTAATCACATCCATACAGTTTATGATCACAACAACGTTTGTCAGGCATCTACATTGTCATCTGAGGATGCTTTTTTAAACTCTAAAACATGAAATGTGGAGTTATCTGCTTTTGCCATAAAACGACTGTTGGAGTTATCTGCTTTTGCTATAAAACAAACTTTTAATATGTAAAAAAAAACCATACTTTCAATGAAATTTAATTTTGTAAATTACCTGTATTTGTTTAAGTTATTATTACTTAATCAAAACAACCCAACTGCAGTTTGATTGATATTACTTGGAATGCGCAATAAAAAAAAACGTGATTTCTGAAAAAATAAAATACAAATGGAGTTATCGGTTTTTGCACATGAACTCCTCATATATACAGGGGTGAGGAGGAGGTAAGGGAGACTGTGCCTTCTCAAAATATTGGATGAGAAAAAAAAGTTGTAGTACAAAAATAAAACAACGCCAATATTACAAAAAAAATTAAAAAGTATATAAATCACTCGTTTTTCTAAAGAAACATTGTCCAACAGTGACACCAGCAGGTAAAGTTACAGCGGGAGTCAGCGTCTCTCTCGCCTCCCCTGAGCCCATTGAGTTTTAACAGACCCCCTGAA
>NW_015664180.1:361563-363724 GCF_001515625.1 Sinocyclocheilus rhinocerous | reverse complement strand
CGTTACAATGGTGAGGGAAAAGCTCTGTATTGCGTGTAATCACGTCCATACAGTTTATGATCACAACAACAACAACGTTTGTCAGGCATCTACATTGTCATCTGAGGATGCTTTTTTAAACTCTAAAACATGAAATGTGGAGTTATCTGCTTTTGCCATAAAACGACTGTTGGAGTTATCTGCTTTTGCTATAAAACAAACTTTTAATATGTAAAAAAAAACCATACTTTCAATGAAATTTAATTTTGTAAATTACCTGTATTTGTTTAAGTTATTATTACTTAATCAAAACAACCCAACTGCAGTTTGATTGATATTACTTGGAATGCGCAATAAAAAAAAACGTGATTTCTGAAAAAATAAAATACAAATGGAGTTATCGGTTTTTGCACATGAACTCCTCATATATACAGGGGTGAGGAGGAGGTAAGGGAGACTGTGCCTTCTCAAAATATTGGATGAGAAAAAAAAGTTGTAGTACAAAAATAAAACAACGCCAATATTACAAAAAAAATTAAAAAGTATATAAATCACTCGTTTTTCTAAAGAAACATTGTCCAACAGTGACACCAGCAGGTAAAGTTACAGAGGGAGTCAGCGTCTCTCTCGCCTCCCCTGAGCCCATTGAGTTTTAACAGACCCCCTGAAGCCTGCGGTGAGTTTGTTGGGGGGTAAATGAGAATGAATGGGAGAAAGTCACGTGAGAGGAGGCAATGCCTCCATCGCGATATGATTGGATATGTCTGGTTATGTTGGGCTGTGATTGTTTCATGTGATAAATCCTGCCTTTTGTTTTTCTGCGCATTCCACATTTGCGGATCAGTCTAAATCGGGGTTCCTCAAATCTTGCCCTGGAGGGCCAATGCGCTGCAGAGTTTAGCCAAAGTATAGAAGCCCAAAAGGCGAAACTCTGTAGTGATAAGGGCAACAGTCTATAGATGGCGCTGCGGAGGTGCTGCCGCCATTTTGGACTGAAAAGATGCGAGAGAGCAAGTGGGCAAAACGCAAGCGTTCTACTCCTTTCTTATGTCTTACAATCTCTGTTAGATTTGTTTTCTCTCTCACACGAACACACAATTGCTGCTGATAGTTTTGATCTTTTACTACCACTTCCACTTTATTCCTCTATTACTATTTACAGTTAATGTTAAATGTGTGCACTTGATACAGTACAGAAATATTATCTGTCTTATAATCTCTTCTCTAACACAATTGCTGCTGATGGTTTTGATCTCTATTGCTTATTTGATTTTGATCTATTACTATTTTCAGTTAAATGTGTGCACTTGATACATGACAGAAATTACAGAAACCTCACAATAGTTGGTGGAGTCCTTAAAACAAAGTTTGCAAGTTGTTCATATTTTGTGATATTTGAACTGTTGAACAAACAATATTAAATATTGTTATATATATTGTTATAAATATACACTTTAAATGTGTTATTGTAAGTTGGTCAAGCGCGACTGGCTCCTATTATTCTACGGCGGTTTTGTGTAGTTTTCAGTCCAACATGGTGGCGGCACAGTCACGTCATGGGCGCAACTGTTGCTATGGAGCGTTCTATTGAGTTTCGCCTCTTGGGCTTCTATACTCTTTGGTTTAGCTCCAACCCTGATCAAACTCACCTACCTGTGATTTTCTAATGATCCTGAAGACATTGATTAGCTTTGATTTTGATCTATTACTATTTTCAGTTAAATGTGTGCACTTGATACATGACAGAAATGACAGAAACCTCACAATAGTTGGTGGAGTCCTTGATACAATGTTTGCAAGTTGTTCATATTTTGTGATATTTGAACTGTTTTTTTATAAATGTTATGAATGTGTACCATTTATTTTAATTTATTTTTTATTTAAAAATCAACATTGTGAATAAATATATATGACTGTGTCTGCCTCTATTAAATCACTACCAAACATCACATCTGGTAATTTCACGACCTTAAGTTTTTAATTTAACAAGGAAAATGTACGATAGAACATAGATATGGGTAAGTAAAGGGTTTGCAGTAATTTTATCTTTTTGCTTAGCAAACAGCAAGCAGTATGAAACAGTCTAGTCAATTGGTGGAGGGGACCCATCTATAATCTTTATATTTAAGTATGATACAAATATATATATATATATATATATATATATATATATACTTTAAAT
>NW_015664180.1:346880-361392 GCF_001515625.1 Sinocyclocheilus rhinocerous | reverse complement strand
CTTGAGGTATTCGTCCAATCACAACGCACTGGATAGCTGGCCAATCAGCTTACACCTCGCTTTTCAGAACGATGAGCTTTGTAAAAATTGAGCGTTTCAGAAAGGCGGGGAATAGAGGAGCAACAATAATGTACATTATGTGGAAAATAATGTGTTTTTTGAACCTTAAACCGCATAAACACATTGCATTACACCAAATACACAACATAATGTTCTTTTTAGCAATGTCATATGACCCCTTTAAAAAAAATTGAGGACTTTGCCTCCTCATTTGAGAACACCACAGAACAGTAGAGGTATGAAGAGTGTATTAGGGGTGGGCGATACTGCAAATTTTGGTATCGATCCGATACCAAGTAACTACAGGGCCAGTATCGCCGATACTGATACCGATACTTTTTCCTTTTAAAAACATACATTTAAATGACCAATTACACTTTGAAAGAGCTAAACTCTGCAGGAAAGTGGATCTCGTGGGCCAGATTTGAGGATCCCTGGTCTAAATTAACAATATAATGGAAAACTAATTTAAAAAGTAAGTAAACAACTCATACGCTTACATATAACCTCTTTGTTACGTCAAAATAAGACTTAAAATGGCATGAAAACATGAGAATTACACTTTGAAAATTAACAATAACTAATGTTGATATGACTAAAATATTACATTCACCTTAAAGCTATGTGGATATTCATTGCCTTTCTGAAAGGAGTTTGCAAGCAGAGGAGCCCAGAATATGAAAGCAATAAGTAAAGTTTCATTTTAAGCATTTTCCTCCCATAGAAAATATAGTTATAAAGAAAAAAAAACTTAATGTGACAATGCATTAAGAAAGTAATATTAAAAGGCCAAACTCAGTGTACTGATGACGCAAACTATATGCAGGCAAGCAGCCCAGGATATGAACGCAAAGTGCATGCATGTTAAGTGTTTTCCTCTGATAGAAACCTATATAAATAACGCTTAACGTGGCTTAATCATTGAAGACAGTGATACTGTATAAAAAGGCCAAATAAGGTAAATTTAATGGGTCTGGCTTCCAGTCTCATACGCTTTCAGCAATTTTTAGCTATACAAAACAGCTTGTTTTGCAGCTTGATATTGCAAACCGGTGTTTCTTACCATATTGTTTTAATGTATTGTCTTAATTATAAACACACGGTGGATAGAACAAACAATTTTACCGTTTATTGCACTTTGTTATTTTTATCATTATTTCCCTACAGTGCCTAATGAAGTGGAAGTCTCGCACATTCACAGAAAAAAAAAGCTTACTTCCACATTGAAAAATAAGGTGGATAAGTTGGTGGTGTTGCTACAGTAGTGAATTTCTACTGTTCCATCTCTCACTGTAGCCAAAAGTATCCGCTTGCGCTTGGAGCCACTGAGTCACGTGATGGCATGACAACAAAACAGCATAGCAGGGGAGGAGCAGCATTGTTTGCATATGAGATGCGAAAAGAGCGGCATATACACACACAGACATGTCTACTCTTTGTTGAATGTATTAAGCAGTGTATTAAGTGTAGAGGAGAGAAAAATAACCTAGAATATCGATCTAATCAGGCTAGTATTGATCCAATACCAATACCAACGTTGGTATCGATATTATCAATATTAGGATCGATCCGCCCACCCCTAGAGTGTATTCTTCATAGTGATTCATAAAGCTTCAGGTACTTTCTGATGTTTAAATGTTTACATAAATTATATATCATCTAAAGCATGAAGTTTGAATTGCTCAGATGCATAGCTGTTCTGAAAATTAGCTGCAGTCCTTTGGTGACACTCACCCTGCTTGCAAAAAGAGTGACGCAATTGCCACAAGCCTGCCGGCCGCTCCTTCGTCGAATCCGCCGGCCGTCGCTCACTCTAACCCGCAGGCCTCTGCTCACTCTAGCCTGCCGCGTGTGACGCTGTGTGTTTCGTTGTGAAAACGAAACTACTTTGTTTGGCCTTCCAAAAGAGGACACAACTAGAAATCAGTGGTTAAGTTGTATTTACAACACTGTTCCAGAACAGTACAACCCAAATATTTCTTACCATATTGTTTTAATGTATTGTCTTAATTATAAACACACGGTGGATAGAACAAACAATTTTACCGTTTATTGCACTTTGTTATTTTTATCATTATTTCCCTACAGTGCCTAATGAAGTGGAAGTCTCGCACATTCACAGAAAAAAAAAGCTTACTTCCACATTGAAAAATAAGGTGGATAAGTTGGTGGTGTTGCTACAGTAGTGAATTTCTACTGTTCCATCTCTCACTGTAGCCAAAAGTATCCGCTTGCGCTTGGAGCCACTGAGTCACGTGATGGCATGACAACAAAACAGCATAGCAGGGGAGGAGCAGCATTGTTTGCATATGAGATGCGAAAAGAGCGGCATATACACACACAGACATGTCTACTCTTTGTTGAATGTATTAAGCAGTGTATTAAGTGTAGAGGAGAGAAAAATAACCTAGAATATCGATCTAATCAGGCTAGTATTGATCCAATACCAATACCAACGTTGGTATCGATATTATCAATATTAGGATCGATCCGCCCACCCCTAGAGTGTATTCTTCATAGTGATTCATAAAGCTTCAGGTACTTTCTGATGTTTAAATGTTTACATAAATTATATATCATCTAAAGCATGAAGTTTGAATTGCTCAGATGCATAGCTGTTCTGAAAATTAGCTGCAGTCCTTTGGTGACACTCACCCTGCTTGCAAAAAGAGTGACGCAAGTCCTGGAGTCTCGCCTCGAGCCTGCAGACAACAGGGAGTGACAGCAGGGTCAGTGACAGAGCTCTATATCTCTCTTTTATCCATCTGTTAAACCATATTAAACATCTCTTCAATATCGATGCAGACCTCACAATGTAATTTCAATGATATAATTTATATTAAAGAAAAAAGACCATTGTCTATTTTGATAGGACCCAGAAAGAGCCTGCAGTCGGCTGATCTCATTGACGTCAGTTGCAGGACTCTCTCATAATTAGACTGGATTTGCCGGACACCTTTATCTCCATCATCATTATTCTGTCATAACAACTCCACGAGTATCTTAGAGGAAGCACGCCGCAGCCATCGGTCAGGAAAATGTGTTTACTTTGGACCCACACATAGCCACACCCACCTTTCAGACTGCTTGTCCAGCTTCAGTAAAGCAGTGAAGAGCATGACAATCGCTATGGCAATGACAAAAAACTGAAAGAAAAAAAACACAAAAAGCAAAAACAAATGGGGTGGAACACAAAGAGGGGCAAGGCATGAAATCTCAAAACAAAGACTTGTTTTGTAAACATATGTAACAGTAAAATGTAAAACTTAAAAGCAAGTGACAAAAAAGTAACATGAAATGGACAAGACAGGCAAGAAAAAGGACAACAACGCAGGGCAAGACTAACCAAAAACTGACATCCCAATGTTGGCCAACAGAACCAACTGTACTGGGCATAAGCAAGCTGGCAAACTTTGATTGGTTACTGAATTACTATGTACTTGGAAAAAGCTGATCAAACAAATATAGTATCAATGTCAGGCTTCACAAGACCTCACGTACCTCCTGAAGCTGAAGGCGAACCCTGTTGAAGAGTCGCAGCCAGTTGGCTTTGGCCCTTACTGCAGGGTCCACAGGTGGCTCCAGCTTTGGTGTGCTGGGAAAAGATGGAAAAATTGTTAGATTTAACTTGCATTCAGCAAAATGTCATGAAAGGCTACACCTTATCCAAGGACTCAGCACATGAAGCTTACCTCTCTGGAGGAGCCTCTTTCTTTTCTTGTTCTGCTTCAGGCAGGACCTCGGTAGCAGGGGTAGGCAAAGGTTCCTCCGAAGGGGCTGCCAGCTTGCCTGCAGGTGTTGGGACCTGCTCAGGCTCCAACTCTGAGACTCGCGGTGGGGTCGAGGTACGAGGTACCTTGGCAAAGACATCATGTGGCTGTTGTGGGGGCGGTGACTCTCGCTTAGGCTCCATGGTCTGGAATGGTGGTTGGGATTGTGGTGGCTGTTGCTGGTGCATGGAAGCCTGTTTCTCCAGTGGTGGACGGCTGGTTGGGGCCTCAGGAGCCAATGTTGGGGCAGTGCTGGTTGGAGTAGAGGTGTAAGGTGGCTCCTGCTCTTCACTGAGAGTACCATCCAGTGGGTAAAGACCTTCATCCTCTTCATACACCATTCCTTCCTCTTCTTCCTCATAGGGATACTCCCCTTCCTCCTGCTCATAGATCTCAACATTCTCTTCATCATAGAGTGCACCTTCTTCACCTCCATCTTTGTTATACTCCCCATCATCACTGTAGACGCCCTGCGGCTCATCTGGATCCCAACCAGGTGAGTCTTTACCACAGCTAACGGAGGAATGACAGGAATGGTAGGAGTCATTCTCGTCGTAGAACTCTCCGGAACCTCGGAAGCTCTCACCATCCTCTGGGCCAAACTCCTCACTGAGTTGGGAGCTGCCGCGGCTCAGCTCACCCGAGGAGGCATAGCGACTACTGCCGGTGGGGCTGTGGGAGTAAAGAGTTGTTAGTTATATTAAGTCATGGAAGAAACAAGATGGGCGACTGCTGATATACGGGTTTATGGGCCATAAGAATTGAGGTAAAGAAAGCAGGAACGACCAACCACAAAGGAAAATTATCCTTGTCAGCTGATAGAAGTCTCTCCCTGCTGAAAACAACAGCTTAAACCTGCCACAGATGGTTTTCTGGTCTTAACGGGTCTCTCAGAAGTCAGGCCAGTAGACCAGCTTAAACCAGCTAAGACAAGCAAACAAATTTAGGGTTGGTTTAAGGTATTCTCTTCAGCAGGGAAACAGTTTCTGCTTAGGATGTATGCGTGCAGGTAAGGTGGTGAGAGAAAACAAGACAGAATCCTGAGGTTCATTTGAGGGAGTCGAAGGAAAAAACTCACATTAACATACAGACTCAAAAAGAGCTGTTTCACAAAAAATGCTAAGATGGCAATGGGAAGAGTTGTCAGTGGACAGATTCATCCAGGTGGACTTAAGAAAGGACAACACATTGATAAAACAGAGAGAGAAACACTGAGCTGACAGAAAAGGGGATGCAGCATTTTCCTGTGACACTTTAAACAATGGAAGGCTATTTATCTTTGCTGATGAATGAGCCAATTAGGTGTAGAGAGATTGAGAGAATGGAATGAGTAAGAAAAGACACGCTGCCACACACACACACACACACTCACTCACACATTATCGATTATGGGACGTAAGGTTTAGTAATGCATGAAGAATCAAAAGTGAAAGAGATGGGGTGTGTAACAGGCTGTGAGCCAAAAAGCGTCTGGGATTCAGACTGGAGAAATACGAGAGCCACAGGACACACACACAATTACACATACAATCACGCTTCTGTCAAGCCTTTCCGCCAGTTAGTCATATATCCTTGTCACCTTTTCTCACTTCCTCGCGCACGAACCCATAAATTCTCAAGACACACACACACAGCTTTATTTCCTGTCTTCCACACAACACGTTTTGGCTTTCAGAAAGGTTTTGTCTATGAGATGCTGAAAGGGTAAATCAGTGATGTGAACATCCCCTGGTCTCTGTCACAGCCATCGACATGGTCCCGCCTGCTGCCCACACACAGCCTAGTGTGTCTAAAGGCTATGTAATTAGCGCACACTAGGCTTTTGGAATTACAACGTTATTCTCTAACTCTGTCAGGCATATAGCAGGCAAATAACAGACTTCACAAAACACAGACTGTGTGACCAACCCAGTGGACCCCCATCGGCAATTGCACCAAATTCCGATTACACGGTACAGAAGACACAAGAAAAAGCTTCTGAGACGTACGGGTTGGTTACCTAATAACATGTGACAGGTCATTAACAGGTACACAGTAGTCATGATAGAGGACATAGATACATATACAAAGAGGTATAGATAGAGTATATATATCAATAGACCATGTATGTAAAAGAAGGATTGGTGCACATGCATGGCAAGCATAGCGAGGACCACAGGACCAGACAAGTCCAATTCCACGACATCATCACAGCGGGACGGAATCACAGGCTGGAGCAGGAAGAAGAGCAGGAGGAGGAGGTGGAAGAGGGTGGAGGTGGTGTAGGAGCTACGGAGACCCACCTATCAGAGAGCGAGTGCCTACTGTCTAAGGAGTACTGGCGGCTGGTCCGCCTGCTTGAGCCAGAAGCCGAATCGAGATCGCTGCGGTCGTTGGTGGCGGAGTCTAAACTATCATAGCGTCTGGTGGGAGGGAAGGGGATGGGGGAGGCAGGAAGAGGAGGAGCATGAGTAATGTCTTTTTTCTTATTTGTTTTTTCATCTCACCTCATGTGTTGGGAAAATGACCCAACTTAAGGCAATGGTTAACCAGCTGCTAAGAGAGTCGTATCAAAAGCATCACTTTGGGATCAGGATCTATCCATTTGTAAGACTTTCTAAAGGATTCAAGAGGCTATAACATGTTGATATGTTGATTTGCAGTCTCAAGGCCTTTGCTTGCACGCATCTGTTAAGTCCACAAGACTGTAGGGTGGCTGCTTTGAGGCAGCTATGCCTCCTTTTGGTAAAGATATCTTAAGGGACAATTACCCAACAGTCTGCCCTGTTGAAAAAACCAGCATATGCTGGTTAGGTATGTTTTGAAGCATGGTAGCTGGTTTGAGCTGGCTTAAGCTGGTCCTTAGTTGGTCATGAGTTGGTTATTAGCTGGTCATGAGCTGGTTTAAGCTGGTCATGTGCTGGTCCTAAGCAACCATCTCCTGCACAGGACCAGCTTAAACCAGCTCATGACCAACTAAGGACCAGCTCAAACCAGTTGCAATGTTAAAAAACACACCTATCCAGGTTTTTTTCAACAAGGTGTGTGGTAAAATGACCTGGAGAAGGAGCTTCAGGTGCCATTTGGGACAAGGCAAGAGTCTCAGAGCACAAAGTCTCCAGCATGCAATGCAAGAATGCAGTGCAATGAAAGACAAAATGTACAGGAAATAAAAGCTCGTTTTGAAGTGAATTGGGCCAAAACAAGCAATTGAGGGCAAACGTTGCATTCATATCACAGAGTGGCACCAGTGTGGCTCCAAACCCATGAAGTGTATACAATGACCGCTCATCCAAGGCTTGTATACAGTCACCAATGCATAGGAATAAGAACAGAGGAAAGTCGCACAGACACAGTGAATGCTTTTACTAACTGATAGATGCTAAAGTGACTAGAATTAGCAAATACATTGCAACCAGGAATTGGTCAAATTTACCTAATGGGTCTCTGGTTATCATAGTCGTAGTCATGCATGTCGTTGTAGCGGGAGCCATGGTGCATGTGACGGATGGGGTATTGGTGCATGGATGCGTTGGGCTGAGAAGTGGTGTAGAATGGAGGCGGGATGCTGTTGCTGGTTTCGCTGCGGTAATCACTGTCTCGATCGTCCACAGCACTGTCTGGATCGTCATCTGAGAAGCAAGTGCAGAATTTAGATGTAAAACGTGTGGATTAACCGTAATATATATATATATATATTTTAAATATAAATGTTCCAGGACCAAAACCATACCCATCAAACTTCGGGAGGAATCAATGAAAGTTTTCATGCATTTCTTTTTAAACCCATAAAACAAAGTTTACTTACTTTGCTGGTCCCCCCATAGACTCCAGTTACCTATGGGAACAATGAGTCAACACAAAAATTAGAAGTAGGCCAAGAAATATATCTTTTTGAGACACATGCCTCTGTGTGACCATGAACAAGCAGCTTGTTATAAATCTAGGTTGTAAAACTACCAGGTGTGACACAGATGTAAATTTGGATGTCTGGAGTGCAGGATAGTGACCTCGCCCAGGCACGGTAAGTGCTAATGGTTAATAGCTCTGATGTAAAGCAATAAAAAATGGCCTGTTGGCAAGCCAAAGATTCCCGCTCCTCCTTAACCCACCCATGCTTGAGATATTGCTGAATACTGTCCAGGAAATCTCTATGCACCATCCATAGCCATCCATCTAGTGCTCAGAGATAAAGCAGTCTCATATTGGACCTGCTGATGGGGTGATTGGACCTCTAATGAGGTTCTGCACACATCAACCTACCAAGGGGCCTTGCAATTTATAGTGTGTGTGAGTGTGAGTAGCGCTTGAAGGCTCACAGCACTGAGTTGATGGCATTGAAAGTGGTCTCTCGTGTTCCTCCTGGTATGTGTACTGCAAAATGAGCAAACAAAAATTACTGTTTGAACAGGTGATAGTCTTTATTTTAACAGGTCAGTAGTTCAGAAGGCAAAGGAAAAAAAATACTGTTCAGGTCTCAGGAGTACTCTGACAGACTCAAATTAACGCATGTTCTGCCCTTGGGCTCTGGGGAGGACTGTAAACACAACAAGACTGGAGTTGAATGAAGAGACTCACATCTTGGTCCCTCATGGCATTGAGCTGCTCCAATTTCTTGGCCCAGTATCGAGCTTCCTCCTCCGGTATATCTGGAAGTATGAAAACTATGGGTTAGCATTAAAACTTAGAACAAGTGTGGACCAAATGCAGTATTTGAGAAAGCAAAAAACAGCAAGGATACCTAATGGCAGTTCGAAACGTGTATCCAAAAGCACTCGATGGAACGTGGGATCTTTGGTGCCACAGATCTCATTCTCAGCCATAATGACCTGGGAGTCTAAAGTCAGCCATTGTCCTGGACCTTCCTACAACGCAAGAGAAAAAAAAAAAGCACTGCGATCAGAGACATGTTGTTGTCTGTAGGGGTGGGAGTAATTTTATTTCACGGCAACGATACTTATATAGTTACAATATAGTTACTTTTGCTTTAAATAATGTATTTATTATATAAACATTTTTGATATCATAGAAATTTCATAATTCTTGTCACCAGTGTCAATATCACAAAAAAAAACAAAAAAAACTCAAGCTCACTGAAGACAAGTAAACAGTCAGAGATTAAATAAGAATTAGGAACCTTAGAATCTTAAACTCTTGTTTACCGCGGAAGCGGTCGTGTGAAGACCGAAGAGTGTAAAGACCATCGACTCTACCGTGCGACTCCACCGGGCAGGGACACCGGCAAAGGATAAGTATCGCTTTTTATTTCTCCTCTTTCCTACTACTTGTTTCACTTCTGTTTCAGTTTTTTATAACCATTTCTTACTATGTGTCAGTAAATTGTTGTTATTTTAGCATGTGTGTTTGCCTCAGTGTTATTTTTTTAGGATTACTGATGAACTAATGTACTTTGATTTGTATTAGTTATCTATTTTAGTTTTAGTCACAGTTGTAGTAATGTTGTCATTTTATTAGTTTTTTATTATGTCTATATAGGCTTTTTAAGTTTTACTTTTATTTAATTTGAGCTATTTCAGTACTTCAACATACAAAATGGAAATGAAATAATATATATATATATTTAATGTATTTATATATATGTACATGTATATGTATATGTGTGTGGCTGTACATACACATATGTAGTTGTTTTTTGGTGTTTGGCTTAGTGTTATGTTAGAATCATTATTATACTCATACCTTTTGTTCTTTTAATATTTTGAATTGTTTTTAGCTTTATTTTTTTGTTTTCATTTAAATGTTTTAGTTTTGAAATGTTGTTGTATGCATTTGTCATTTTTATTTAATTTCTTTTATTTTCTTAAAAGCTTTTAGCTTTTCGTTTTAATTACTTTTTCTTATTTGTGTATGTTTTAATTGTTTTTAGCTTAATTTTTTTTGTTTTCATTTAAATGTTTTAGTTTTGAAATGTTGTTGTATGCATTTGTCATTTTTATTGAATTTATTTTATTTTCTTAAATGTGTATTTATAGAGTTTTAGCTTTAATTACTTTTTCTTATTTGTAAGTCGCTTTGGATAAAAGCGTCTGCTAAATGACTAAAAGTAAAAGTAAAGTAAAAGTAAGGAACCAAATACAAGCAATAGGACAAAAAAACTACAGTAGAACAAATAAATAAGAAATACTACTTATGTTGTATTTAATTCTTGCCAGTGTTTAACCATTCAGAACTCGCGCGCTCTCCTGGGGACTGTGCGCTCATGCACAATCGAAGCGCACACACATAACGCAAGGTTCACACATACTCCGTTTGCTATGCGTATGCGTTGCATATTTTTTCCGCGCTCATGTTAATGGATTTTAAAGTGTTCACACTGCACACGGTTGTGGTCCGGCAGTGTGTTCCAGGAGCGGTGTGTCTGCAGCAGTGCAGTGATTGTTTCCACACCGAGTTTGCTGCACACGCTAAATTAAAGTGACAGCGTATTTTTTGCGGTAAATATGAAAACGAAAATGTAGTAATTACACCATAAATGCATATAATTAAAGTCTGTGTTTCACAGCCAACACATATGGCTTGTTGGCTAGTTTTAAAGGAAAAGAGCACTTTTAGATAAAAAAGGCAATGATAGATGGCACTCGTGGAGGTAGGAAAACAAAGTTCTTTATGAACCGCAGGATTACTTGTAATAAAGATTGAAATGCAAAAGAAAAGGCAGTAGAGTTGACTGTTTCTGTCAGTGGTAAGTTTTAATTTAGAATTTTTGCGATAATGTAAGAAAAGTAGTTTAAATGTTTTGCCACTTGCTTGAGCAACTGTGTTGTGCTGTGTGTAAGCTATTGTGCAACAACTGCATGAGTGTAAAAACAAAAATGCACTTCATGATCGAACATTTAGGTGAGATAAATATATATTTTTGAAAAATGTAAAAAAAATGCTCTCCTCCACCCCTCAAATAAATAAAAAAAAACCTTTCACAAGAGTCACCTATAAGAGGGAAATTCTCCCCTTTTTCAAAAATGAAATTCAGGCCCTGAATAAATGTCTAAAAATCCTGATTGAAGTATTACTATAAATAATTCTACATGATAAAAATAAGGCTTTAAAAAGATCGGTATCGGTGATCGTATCGGCAGTTACTGCTTTCTGGGATCGGCCTCAAAAATCCTGATCGGAGCACCCCTACAAATATTAACATATAGTATCTTACTGGGAATGGTTTCTGCAACATGTTTGCAATGAGAGCCAATGCTAGGCATCAGCTACAGATCTACATATATAGCTCTACAGAGGGTGAGAAAAGCTGCAAGCTGTTGGGGGCCAGGCAGGCCATCTGGGCTGTACCTCGTTCGACTGTCGAATGCTGCGCAAAGGGATCCACAATGTGCCAACCATGGTGTCCCAGATCAGTCCTTTGTTCCATACCTCCACTGTCAGGCCCAGATCCAGCCTGTTAATCTCACTAGAAGATGAAGTGAAGGGTAGTATTGAGAAACAGAGAGATGGAGAGAGATGTTCATGTGTTGTTATGATGATATGGAGACTATACTGCTATGACTGTTTCATATATATTCAATTAATAAACTCACATTAAAAATAAAGAGACCTAAGGCAAAATTTTCTGAAATACTGTGGAGAAACTGCAAGACTCAGTAGTTTTAGTTCGATTTGGTGCTGAAAAACCAGACCCCAGAGAATAGTGGACGACAAAAAAGATCAATTTTAACAGGGGCACTATATTAAATGGAAAAAGAAACAGAAAATAGCAATAAAAACCAAACAGGGTGCAGACAACAATGCCATCTGTGCCTTGGGCATCTCCAGTGCCACTCCATGTGAAGCTCCATAGGACTACGGTCTCTAAAGCGGCATCAAATCCTAATAATAGCCTTAACTTTGATATCAAAACCAATCCTTCTTATAGACCACAGGGGCTAATCTTGGGGACAGTGGTGGTGCTGCGTTAGACATTACACAGCAAGACACAGAGGTGCTGAAGCAGATCTGGCTTATAGATGACTCAAGATGAAGTTGGAAAGAATTTTGCAGTGTCAACCAGATGCTTTCGTGGTTTTGCTCTCAGTGTCTCAAAAGTTTGTACATGTATGTATTAGACATTTACATTCTGAACAAAATGCAAGAGCAAAAACATTTTCTTATTTGTGAGTGGATGCAAGTGTGTTGCTATGTTGTTCTAACTGGTTGCTAGGGTGGTCTGGGTGGCTACTTGGGGTGTAATGGTACACAGAAGTCACAGTTCGGTACGTACTTAGGTTTTGGGGTCACGGTTCGATACGAGTTCAGTACAACAGGAGATGTATTTTTTCATTTATTTTGAACACAGTAGTGCTACATATATGTAGCATGAGCAGTTGTTTTTTATTTGAATTAGACTCTAGAATTTCAAGATTAAAAGCAAAAACGAAATGGTCTGACTTTAGATTTGTGAAATTATGCTACATAAGACACCTGCACAAAACAAAAACAGCAGACGGACTGAATTAAAATGCAAATTTATTCTCTGACAGTAAATGGCGCTTATGGAACAGCAGCGATATAGAGCTTCCTATATAAACCCACAAATATTTTTCTTCCTATATTTCGAGCATCACGAACAGTGAGCTTGACCTGCCTGGTACAGTATCTTCTCCTGTTTACAGACTTCATAAAAATGCCACACAAATTACATTTGGGAAATTATTGCAATGCAGTTTGCGTGCAATTCTGGAATTGAGATCAGCCAAAATAAAACCCAAAACCAGTTCCAATTTATAGCCGGTCGACCGGTGCATCTCTAGAACCTAAACTTTCTCACACTGCTGATTTAAAGCAAGCAGGCGGTTCTTCAAGCTCTTGTGTGCCGTCTGAATGTGCCGTTCTTGTTTTGGGTTGTTGCATAGATCGCCTCTTCTTCTGCTCTTTCCTGTTGTGACGTTTAGCGTTGCATTACTGCATGCGCCCCCTTCTGGATTGATATCTATGACTGCCTGTATTCATCGTCTGACTGCATGAACTAAACCGTGACCGTTTGGGGCAAATACATGTACTGTTACACCCCTAGTGGCTACTACGGTGATTGCTAGGACAAGTAATGCAGATTGATTCTTATATGTTCTGGGTGCTTGAATGGGCATACTAGCCCAAGCCAAAAGAGCTCATCCAAGGCTTTTGAAATTAAAAAAATAAATTTAAGATATTACTTTGTTGTACTTAGCGAACTCCTCTATTTAAATGTTTTATGTCTGCTCTTTCAGGACAACCACAACACATATTCTATCTTAAGTTTAGAAGACAAGATTTTCTGCAGTCAGTGCTAAGCAACGTTTGGGCCCTTGAGGGTAAAACCATTAGGGGGTACTACCTGACTGGCACTACCAAGGGAATGCCAACTGTCACATGCTAAAACAGAAATAGCTCCTTCATCAAGGTTCTTGTCAGCTCAGTCGTAAGGCTTGAAACATACTCTACGCAAGTTTGTGACAGCAAATGTTTCTAGCTACATAAGCTCAAGCTCTCACAATAAAGGTTATGGAATGTGTCTGAACGCAGTTTAATTCACGTACAGATGGCATTCTCGGCATTGCAACTAGGGAACACACATTAAGGATGCGCAATGGGACCCTGTGCTTGGAATGCAATGCCCAAACATTTGCATCAGCATTATAGCTTACTTGTTTCCAGCCCTTCCTTATACTGTTAAAGAGAAAGGGAAGAGGAACTCACAACATGAAGTCCTGTTCCCAACATGGCTGACTGCCGCGCACGGTTATGGTGGTGCTTTTCACGTTCTGAACCTTCAGTGACACATACGTGTTGAATTTCTCTGCACAGAAATACCAGTGCATTTAATAGACAGCTGCAGGAAAAAAAATACAAAAAGATATTGTGGAAAGCTAGTTACAGTGAGACTTCAGGCTTACCTTGCGGTCCATCGAGCTTGGCTTTCTTCACTGTAATAGAGAGAGATGGGTATGTAATAAGTAATAAACACAGGTATTAAAAATAATCACACTTTACATATCAGGCAGCGCATTTCACATTCAGTGTCAGCATATTTGCATTTCTGCAAAAGGGACTCCAGTTTGTAGGGATTTTCAATTAGTGGGAAGGCAAATCACATTGGCTAACTTTAGCTTGAACAAACAAAAAGTGCCATGATACTATCATGGTTTTTGGACATTGTCCCACTGCAATGTTTTTTTTTTTTTTTGGTATGCACCATGTTGCATGGTGGTACCATGGTATATAAATACTATGATAATCATTCATTACCAAAGTATAAGGTGAACGTAAGTTGAACTTAGGCATGGGCCGATTACCGGTTTCAAGGTATACCGCGATCTGAAAATTTCACGGTTTCAAAACAGCTAATAATTTCCGTTATACCGTTCCTGCGGTATGCGCTGTTTTTCATGTCTCCTCAAAGACTGAAAGTGTAGGAATCCCTCAGGTTGAGTGCAGTGGAGAGTAACACGACCCTCCTCCTCCTGTTGGTGCAAGCGAGCGGTCAGTCACGTGTGCGTAGGATGGCAGAACTTAAAGGGTTAGTTAACCCAAAAATGAAAATTAGCCCATAAATTATTCACCCTCAAGTCATCCTAGGCGTATATATCTTTCTTCTTTCAGACGAATCCAGTCGGAGTTATATAAAAAATTGTCTTTGATCTTTCAAGCCGTTTAATGCCACATAGCGGGTGTTGCATGCATCCGTCCAAAAGCAGTTAAATAAAATGCGCCCATCC
>NW_015664180.1:325033-346650 GCF_001515625.1 Sinocyclocheilus rhinocerous | reverse complement strand
AAAAAAAAAGTGTCTCACACGGCTCCGGGAAGTGAACAAAGGCCTTCTGTAGCGAATCGATGCATTTTTGTAAGAAAAATATCCATATTCAAAACGTAATCATCACTTTAATGTAGCTTGCGCTCACTGTTGTACACGGAAGCAGCTCCGGGGGAATGACCTCTGAGGTCAGCGCAGCGTATGCGCCAGTGAGTCTTATGAAAACCAACGTTTGTTAACAGGAGCAAAGGAAGCAAAGTTTCCTTACTTTAGCAAAGGAAAACCAGTCTCCTCTTGGCTTATATCGGAATCCTCCGACATTCTTCTTTACAAATCCTCGTTTTGTATTTCTAATTAGTGACCGTTGTTTTGTTTTGATCTCTCCCCTGCGCTTCCGCGTCCGTCACTTCTGAGTGGCGCATGTGCAACGTTTTCCAAAATGTAATTTATGTGAAAATATGAAGTCTGTAAACGCCCGTTAACACAGGACAGAGACGTCGAAGACGGATGCACAGAGAAAAATACTGTAGCAGGCAGATCACTCACTGTTCATGATGCACGAACTATTGGAAGAAAATCCTCAATATTTATTTGGGGGTTTATATGCATGTGCTTCTGAGGGGAACTGAAAAGTCTTCAGAAAAGTTTACGTGGTATTTTCTTTTAATCTCGTCTCTGTATAGTTCATATTAAAGCAGTATTACAGCGGTAACCAAGGAAGTTTACAGCGGTAACCAAGGAAACGCAGTATCTGGTTTTTCCAGAAGCGCCTCCTGCTGTCAGAGAGTGAATCTGCATCTCATTCAGCAGCGGTGTTTACTGCGACACTGTATCTGGTGTTTGAGAAGTGCCTCCTGCTGTCAGAGAGTGAATCTGCATCTCATTCAGAGCTTCTGCTGTTTGTTTCGTTCAGGCATGTAGTATCATTTCACAAAGCTAGTCAGAACAGAACATTCAGTTTTTGCCTCAAATTGAATTATTATTAAATCAAATTATGTATATGAAATTATATAACAAAATGATATGAAATGATATGTATATGAATTATATAACTAAATTTGAATAACTGTAATTACAGATTTAGGTTAAATAAAGATGTCAGTCTTTATTTTTCTTTTTAATAAACAAAAAAAATAAAATTTCATAAAAAAAATAAACAAATTCTACTGTTCCTAATATTCTGTATGTTGCTCAAAAACAAAATATATTGTGTTCAGTGGAATTTTTTTATTTTTTTTTACCCAGTCATTTAAAAATAACACATTTTAGAGCTGTAACGACAATACTGTGATACCGTGATATTTTTGCTTAAGGTTATCATACCGTCAAAATCTCATACCGGCCCATATATCAAACTGATATCAAAGTATCTTGTAATCACAATCTGATTCTATTACTGTACCATGGTAGCACCACAGTACTTTTTAAAAAGTGTTGTTAAAGAGAAATACTCATGAAAACCTTTAAAACCATCATGTCAAGCAACAAAAGAAACACAGAGCTTGGCAAAGGTACAAAATCTCCAGGAAACAAGTTTCTCAGTGCAGATTATGAACAATTTGAGTGGTTATGAAACTGCAGAGAGGTCTAGAGAGGCAGTCACTGTCAGTTATGCTTAGGGGAAATCTGAAAAAAAAAAAAACTGTTCTCCAACTGAGCTCCTTTTAAAGCCGAGTGACGTCAACGACCCCATTCATAATTAATATTCCCCTATTCAGTGTGGGTAGAAGCATCCTCGAGTTAAGGGGACCTTAAAATAATTCCAAGCCTTCCCACTATAATCCTTCACAGTCAGCGTTCCTCTTTAAATTCAGTGCAGAATTTCTCACTTCCTCTAAAACTCTTACCGGTTGACATTTTTAACACCTGAGAGTGGCTCTAAGTTATACCGAATGCAAAGCATATGAAAAAACTGATAAAATCACAAACAAAATCACAAACAAACAAAATGGGAAAAATTTGTCTGTTTGCCAACATACTGCAAATCTTCACTTGAATGCTTGGGGAAAATTGAACATCAATTTCCTGCTGAAAAGGGGGAATGTTGGTGCTGGTTTGTTGCTAGTCTACCTTGCAGATCAGCTTCCTTAAATTTGGTTGAAGCCAGTCAACAAGCATAATCGGGTAAACCTGACTGACCAAGGAAGTCGTGCTGGTTAAGATACAGTAGTTAAGATGCCTAATGGGGACACTAGCATCCAAAACATTGAAATTTGTTGCATTCCATGAATGCTAATAGCTCTAGATGAGAATATGTGAGTGGTAAGGTATGGAATTGGGGCGAGGTGCAGAGTATGCCCACAGTAGTGGGTGATTTCTTTTCATTCCAGGTTGGGTTTTGTGGCTACGAACAAATCACAGCCTTGCTGATATTAAGTACAATAAATGAACATCTAGATCATCTGCAACTAGTCTAAGCCTCATACATTACATCCACAGACTGTTGGCTGAACATCTGATGCATAAGGAACACAAAATGGGAAAACACTTCAGGAGTTCTACAGGATTTCCAGGAGTTCTTTAATGGTACTTTAAATCTTTACAGTGTTCGTTCAGCCAAAAATGAGAATTCTGTTATTAATTACTCACCCTCATATCGTTCCAAACCCCTAAGACCTTTGTTCATCTTTGGAACACAAATTAAGATATTTTTGATGAAATCCGAGAGCTTCCTGACAACTGATAAAATCACAAACAAAATCACAAACAAACAAAATGGGAAAAATTTGTCTGTTTGCCAACATACTGCAAATCTTCACTTGAATGCTTGGGGAAAATTGAACATCAATTTCCTGCTGAAAAGGGGGAATGTTGGTGCTGGTTTGTTGCTAGTCTACCTTGCAGATCAGCTTCCTTAAATTTGGTTGAAGCCAGTCAACAAGCATAATCGGGTAAACCTGACTGACCAAGGAAGTCGTGCTGGTTAAGATACAGTAGTTAAGATGCCTAATGGGGACACTAGCATCCAAAACATTGAAATTTGTTGCATTCCATGAATGCTAATAGCTCTAGATGAGAATATGTGAGTGGTAAGGTATGGAATTGGGGCGAGGTGCAGAGTATGCCCACAGTAGTGGGTGATTTCTTTTCATTCCAGGTTGGGTTTTGTGGCTACGAACAAATCACAGCCTTGCTGATATTAAGTACAATAAATGAACATCTAGATCATCTGCAACTAGTCTAAGCCTCATACATTACATCCACAGACTGTTGGCTGAACATCTGATGCATAAGGAACACAAAATGGGAAAACACTTCAGGAGTTCTACAGGATTTCCAGGAGTTCTTTAATGGTACTTTAAATCTTTACAGTGTTCGTTCAGCCAAAAATGAGAATTCTGTTATTAATTACTCACCCTCATATCGTTCCAAACCCCTAAGACCTTTGTTCATCTTTGGAACACAAATTAAGATATTTTTGATGAAATCCGAGAGCTTCCTGACCCTGCATAGACAGCAAGGGAACTACCACATTCAAGGCCCAGAAAGTAAGGACGTCGTTAAAATAATCCATGTGACACCAGTGGTTGCAATTTCAAGAAGCTACGAGAATACTTTTTGTGTGCAAAGAAAACAAAAATAACAAACAAGGCGCAGCACATCCAAGTTCTATGTCAGAACGCCAGCTCCTGCGTCAGCAGCACCAAACGTGTGCATGGTACTGTCGTGAACGTGAGTCGACTGACAAGGAAGAGAAGAAATTGAAAAGAGAAGAAATAAAGTCATTATTTTTGTTTTCTTTGCACACAAAAAGTATTCTCATAGCTTCATAAAATTACGGTTGAATCACTGATGTCACATGGATTATTTTATCGATGTCCTTACTAACTTTCTGGGCCTTGAATGTGGTAGTTCCCCTTGCTGTCTATGGAGGGTCAGGAAGCTCTCGGATTTCATCAAAAATATCTTATATCTAATCGTTCGAGTTTCTGCTGAAGTTTGGATGCTTGAAGAAATGGCTGGATTAATGAAAGAGTGTTAAATTGACTGTGTATTTTTACTGTGGGCATTCAGAATGCCCAATGTTCAAGACATGGTTACGGCCTTCTAGCCCAATGATGTTGGGGGATCCAGTGGGGGTGGTAATATTTCAGGGTGACCGTGCCACTCTTTATCACAACCCTGCTAAAGTGTAGCGCCAGTACGTGCACTCATTGGTGCCCCATCAGGGCTCGCAAAATCGCTAATGTATCACCACACATCATCTTAAATACAGATCTCCCGCGGGTACTTAAAAACTCATAAAGTGAGTTGTATCAAACTTAAGGCCATAAAAAGTTACAGGAGGCCCTATTGATAGTTCCTATCGAACTGTTTCCATTATTGTGAAACCCGCGAGACACAACAAAAACACAGCTCCGTGTTGGGTGTGTCAGACAAGGGAGACATACAAAATGAGCAGTGTTGGGGGGCGCGCCCAGGACCAGGGTTGAGAAACACTGCTTTAAATGGTACTGGGAAATAGTTCGCGCAAAATCGTCCCAGTACTTTAGTACTGTACATTTAGTTCTAGAACTAAAGCGGTGTGAAAGGCCCTTTAGACCCTACTCTGAAGTAGGAGCTAAATTAGTTCCCCCAAATTGAGTTCCTAGAACTAAATACGGTCCTAGTTCCTGTGGTGTGAACACACCAAAAAGCGGGAACTACTGCCAATAGTTCTAGGAACTATTAAAAAAATGTTCCTCCGGTACAAAAGCACATACAGAGCGCCAGTCTGCTGCTATAGTGGACAAGCACCGTAAGGCTGATAGGAAAATGACATTTATCATGAAAGCCTCAAAATGATCAATGCTGCACCTCCACTCAAAGTTCCCACTCACGATTCATCGTTGTCTCCACCCGCTTCTGCCAGGGTATCCTCTCTCATGCTCCCACGCACCATTTCCTGCCATGTGGCTGGCATGCACGTGTGCTGCCTCTTTATCTCTTCCCCTCTTCCTCTCGCGCTCCATTAATCTCTCTGTGTAGCCAAGTGCGGGCAGAGCGAGCTATATCCTGACACTAAAAATAATCACTTCAGGGTGAATGTTGAGTGAAGGGGGTTTTGGGGTGGGGGGGCTAAAAGCTTGGCATGAAGGGATGATATTAAAACAAGCTGCAAAGAGAGCTAGGATTTGCCATGCAGGTGTTTAAAGTAATCTATCAGCGATGAACTGCGGTCTGCAACTAATTATACACATGCTGGAATTTGACGGAATAAGGCAGATTTTCTCTGAGGAGAGAGCCATAAATGAAAAAGAAATTCTGAATGACATTATATCAAATACCAATTGCTCTCAAGAAGTGCTATTGAGGTATCATTTATATATTTGTAGTGTTTATTAATAGTCAGTTTTTTTTTTTTTAAATGCAATTTTAATTTTAATTTTAGTCAGTTTTATATATTATAATAAAATGACTAAATCTTAAGATTAAATAAAAATAACATGTATATGTGTGTATATATATATATATATATATATGTGTATGTATGTATATATACATATATATGTGTGTGTGTGCGTGTGTGTGTATTTTTTTTTTTTGTTCTAGTTATTTAATACTTTAAATAAAAACATTTTTTCTAATTATAATTGACAAGGCAACTTTTTAAATTTTCATTTGTGTTCCACGGAGTTTTGAAAGATGCATTTTATTTCTTATTTTATTTTGTACATATTTAGTTTTAGTAATTTCGTTACTTTTAATACTTATTTTGTTTTAGGTATTTGTTCATTTAAGCATTTTAGGGTTTTCATCTAAATTTTATCACAGCTTTATATAAATTGACAAAAAGGATTTTTAATAGTTTTAGTTAACAATAAAAATGCTCCTGTAATGCAATAAAATGTCTTGTTTTAATGAATAATATCAAATAAATAACAACTCAACAGAGCGTCCTTGAGGAACTACAGTGTTTGGCCTATTTAGACCACTAGATTTAATGTTATTGGTCTTATGAATGTCTATGAATGAATGAATAAGGTCTGTAATTCTGCAGTTGCATATGATTTTCTTTTTATACCTCTGTGTAAATCTACAACATTTGCAATTGACTATCAGTGCTAAATTATACATGGTAACTGTTGTTAGCATTAACTACAATACAGTCATATATCTGGGAGGTTAAACAGGAAGTTCTAATCAATAATTGAAATGAAAATGAGTCGAGGCCCCGGTTCCTTACAGGCAGAGTTCATCCAGAAATTCTTTCAAAACCTGTATTAAAAAGTATAAACCTGTATAAATCCACTGTGGAACACACAAAAAGAGATGTTTAGTAGAATGTCAAGGCTGCGCTTTTCCATAAAATGAGTAAATATTTATTTTTGTGCATGTGTCATGATTTCAAGGTTTTAACTAATAGCTTAGAATGCTTTCCTTTGAAACAAATCAGACATTTTAAACAGAGTTTCGAAAAGACACATTAAAATTCACACAAAAAGATGGTTATGTAACAGGACTCCAAGACTTTCAACATCATCAAAACACATCCACTGGGAATTAGGCAAGCCGTACTGTACATCTGCTCAGGTTACTGCCAAGAATGATGCCAGTCTATGTGACGCACACCCACACACCCACTGTCACTTTCGGACGCTGGTTGTGAATCCGCTGCCTGTTTAATTACAGAGTGGTGGCAGACGTGCCATGGATCAGAATGTCTGTGTGGGATGTGTTCAAAGAAACATGGCTTACAGTAACGTTTAGAATTCTGAGGCTCCTACAACAGATCTTCTACAACAGACCAATCTGATTTGCATGTCATCATGCGTTAACTGGCAATCAAGAAACTGAGCAAGGCAAGCAAAACACAGGCAAGCGGCCCATTGCAAACTGCAGACCAAAAAGGCTAACAGTAAGTGCATATGAAATACATTCAGCCAAAAATTTACACCACGTATTTCCAAATTTACAGACGCAGGGAGACACTATTCATACTCTCAGTCCCTAATAAATCAAAGGTTGCACGCAACATGAACTAACAATAAACTATAATTTTACAGCATTTATTAATCTCAGTTAGTGTTAATTTCTACATATCCACATGTAATATGAATGAAAATGAAACATGATAATATACGTCACAAATGTTAACATTAAAATAACTGCAACCAAAGCTAAAATTAATAAATGGTGTCATTGTGCCTAATTTTAATACTAAAATATTAAAATTGTGTTACTTTAGATATAAAAATAACAGCTAAATTAAAATAAATAATAATAATCATAATAAAATTAAAATAAATACAAAATTGTTACTTCTGACATTAAAATAACTGAAAAAACTAAACAAATGAAGGTTCCACTAAATGTGTCATTCTGCCTAATCTTTAATAATATAAAAAAAAATTTTTTTAAACATTTTTTTAACAGTAAAACAACCGCAACTGAAGCTTAATTGAAATTCAAATTTTTTTGCTTGAAATTAAAGTTCAGCTTAATGTCCCATTGTGCCTCATTTTTAATAGTAAAATATCACAAATTTGTTACATTTTTAACATTAAAATTCTTAATATTAAAAAAATTCTGTTAAAAAAAAAACTTTGAATGAAACCAAAGCTTAAGATAAGAAACGAAAGTTCAGCTAAATGTCTCATTGTGTATATTTTAAAAATATAATAAAATATTTAGAAATTAGAATGTATATAAACCTGTCCATCAGTAATGATTTTTAATGGCTTTGCTATGCAAGCATAATATAGCATTACAAAATATTTTGTTATATTAAAATGTAATATTTTAATTTAATACAGTATGTTAAAGATGTCCGTCCCTCGATCCACAAAAGGGCTGAAAAAGGTGGAAGACCCCTGATTTATTCATCTATTCATCTGTCAATTTAGACCACATAATGATTTAAAAAATATTATGGATTTTATTTTAGACATATTTGTATCCGATAGTTCACTCAGTACATGTGGATGGTCATTACGGCAAAGAAAATGACACCTGTAACGCTGTCTATCCATCGTGAAGGTTTTCAACTCCAAAGCCATTTTACCACTGTACAGTAAACACAGTTAAAAATAGATATATCATACATCAAAGCAGATCCCAACGGAGCAGGGGAGCAAACTAAAGCTCCATTTGGAATATCAAGGGAACACACCCCTGAATCCTGGCTGCATTTAAAACACGGCGGATTCACCACACTGATGCAAGTCATTTCTAGAGCATCTCTGTGAACAAACTGCACATTTTACAAAATAACTAGAGAAGCAAACCAACAAAAGAGTAAGTTATTAAGCTAAAGAAAAAAAAGAACCATTGCACAGAGCAGACACTCCTTTTGCCTTGCATTTCATACTGTAACCATACAGTTCCGCTTCAGTTGCATGAATATAAAAAAACAATAATAATATTAAACTCCAATGGGGACGAATATATAATCAATTATTGATCATTGATCAGATTGAAAAGCATACACGCGCTTGTAAACCATGCATTTTAATCAAAAGCAGTATCAGGTGACTGGTTAAAAACAATGCATTTGTAATACAATGACATATTTAACCCTTATTTTCATTAAATATATACAATTCTTATATATAATGCATAACCAACAGCTGGTATGCATCCATGCATGAAATAATACACTTACCTCCAACACACAGCAGTGACATCTCTTTATCAATTATTATCCTCGCCCTTTTGCCTTATTTTAGATAATAAAACTGTTATTAAAACGATTTACGGATTTTTTTTTTACGTTGAGAAACTCCCCTTCCCGTTATCAAACTCTACCCTAAAATATACAAAAACAACAGCAGCTGCTATTCCGAATCGCCCAGATTACTTGACTCGGGGGTGTTTTTAGCCACCTTCTCGACGTGAACCGCTGTTAGTTGGGCTGTGTGTGATTATTAGCGCTGTTTTTTCAGCCGCTCGTAACGCGACGCACAGCCATCTTGTTCAGCACCGCCGCCGCGAGGAGAGCTACTACCGTGACGTCACGGCCCAAAGCGGCGCACGCGGACGCCTCTCCACTCCTTTCTAGCTATTTAGCCCAGCAGAACCTAACCAAAGCGTGGCGCAATTATTAAGAACTGTGAATTCATGACGGCCGGCAATTAAAAATATAGTTTTAATTGGAAATGAGGTAGAAACTAAAATGTGGGGACTGAAAGACTCCAATATCCTTTTTTAATCTGTCGAAAAACCTACTTAAAGGGATAGTTCACCCTAAAATGGTAATTCCCAAATTGTCACAATTCACTCACTGACATGATGTTCCTAACTCGTATGATTTACTTTCTTCTGTGAAACACAAATGAAGAGTGAATGATGGCCTCAGACTCCATTAACTTGTCAAAAAAAATGATATGAAAGTGAATGGTGACTGAGGGTGGTTTGTTCCTAACATTATGTAACATCTCCTTTTATGTCAATTCCTAATTTAATGAGAATATTGAATAAAATAACGCTACAGAGAAATTTGTACTGCAATTATCTTTCAAAAACAATGGTTGATATTATAAAATTGGATATAAAATATTAAGAGTTAATTAATTTTTAAAATGCATTGTATGACTTATTAATAATTTTATATGACTCACATTCGTTTTGGCTGCATTCTGTAAAAGAAGATGAATAAAGTCATATTCAATTCTTAGGTCTGGAGGAAAATTTTTGTTAATTTGATATATAAAAAAAATGTAATTCCAAAGGATATTTCTTTTGATCAAGTGAACACTCCCTTTTTTTCTTTAGATTATAGGATTTTTCTTTATGCTGTGGCCAATGTCACCCTCTACTGGATAAACATACAACTCAAGGCTGAATAATGTAATGGAATCTTTTTTTTTTAAGTTAAATAATTCTTGCCAGACTTTATTATCTTTTTTTTCATATTAAAATAATTGATACAATCCAAAAAAATAAAAAATCCATTCAAGTACATCACCAAAGCAGTGTAAACTCTTGACACCTGAAATATTTTAATGCTAGAATTCATCACCCTTTGCAATGCCAACTGACTTATGGTTCGTTCAAAAGGGAATGCAACCGAAAACAAACATTATTTAGGAATTTTAATTCAGAAAACATAATGATTAGGAATGTTACTCAATGTTTAGAGTAAAATTCATGGTGCAATTCTCAGGTTCATGCAATCCACAGCACTGTGCAGCAAGGGTTTAGGTCACCCGATGTAAAACACTGCACTTTACATTTCATTACAACTTAGTAAAGACAATATTACTTTGTAAAAATCGTAGCATGCCTTTAAACCATGCATTCCGTGATTCTAAATGGACTTAAGTCTTTAAATGAGCTGCTGTAATTGTCAAAACAGCAATAATATGATGGATTACATTACATGTCTATGAGTTTAGAATCCGCCGGCACCAGTGTTACAAATTAGCTTATTGGCGAGTAAAAATATCCAATTAAACTGTATGGCCCAGTATACCCTGGAAGGCAGAGAAATCATAGGTAGAGCATGGTGATCCCAGGTCTTCCCAATTCTTGGGACATCTACATCCACCACAGCTGTAGACATGTTTTCAAAGCTTCTCACTGGAGGAAAATAAAGAAGAACCAGATAACAATGTAATAATTCAATTCAATACACTTTATTGTCCCCAATGGGGAAATTTGTCTTGGACCCTGGAGCCTGCATACACATACACTGATCAACTAATACAGGTGCATCTCAATTTTTTTTATTGGTCTTATGGAGTATTCTAATTTGTTGAGATAGTGAGTTGGTGGGTTTTTGTTAAATGTGAGCCAAAATCATCACAATTAAAAGAACCAAAGACTTAAACTACTTCAGTCTGTGTGCATTGAATTTATTTAATACACGAATTTCACAATTTGAGTTGAATTACTGAAATAAATGAACTTTTCCACGACATTCTAATTTATTGAGATGCACCTGTATATCTCCAGCAGCATATGTATGATCTTATGCAGTGGTGGACAGTAACAAAGTACATTTACATTGTTACTGTACTTGATTATTTTTAATTAGAGAAATTTTTACTTCTAATTCCAAAGCAAAATATTGTGTTTTTTATTCCATGGTAAAAAAATAAATTATATACATACATATATATATATATGTGTGTGTGTGTGTGTGTGATGCGATCTGGGAAAACCCGTTGGATGTTGCGCTTGGACGTTTTCAGTAAAATTCGAAAAATAAGTCGAATGTCAATTTTTTGTCAAAATTAGGTTTTCATTAAATTATTATTCTATAACATCTTGTCTATCATCTCTGAAAATATCTTGGCAAAATGTACTTGTTTAGTGCAGAAAAATTGCGATTTATTGCAGCAAGCAGAAAATACTTTCTCTTATGTTAAGAACGCGCTGCGGAGGTGCTTTCTCTTAACACCACAAAAAAAGTTAACCTATCAAAATAAACAACGTAACATATATAATAAAGGTGTATCGATGCACATTTCCCGCCAGTCCTGTGTAAACTACGACACGCAAAGTATTTTTATTTATTAATTTTTTTAATATCGTGAGATGGCGGAGCGGAAGAGAACAACAGTCTGAAATAACGTTAGCTGCGCACGATCTTGCGTCTGCTCAATCTTGGTGATGTCAGTGCCCTAAACTAAGTTATAATGGACTATTTCACATCCAGAGATGAAGGATCGGATGATGAAGTTACTTAAGAGGAAGAGTCCGATGACAGTCTGTTATATGCACAGGTGCGCGAACAGTTGCGCTGCGTTTCTAAACGTAAACTACAAGGTACACTATTCGTGCTATCTAAACATACAAGGGGTGATCAAAAGTTCAGAGACTATGCCCATCATGATAGACAACGTAAAACTGTCCTCTTCAGTGTAACGTTAGTCTGTTTGTGTAATGATGCAGTATAGTGCTCCTGACAGACAGCGATCGTTAAGTAGAAGTTTAAGTGAAACCCGTCTCACTTTAAACCCGTTTTTCTCAAAATTCCATTCTGGAAAATCATAGCTATCAGCCAACTTCAGATAGCCATCACTTTTGTTTCGTTCAAGCTATGGACAAAATAAAAACAGTTTTGGAAAGGGCTTGAACCCAGCTTTCACTTGGTATCAAAACCTAAAAAAGGTAAAATTTCACCATGTGTTGGGTTTTCCTAGATCGCATCACATATATACTATATATATAATTTATTGTTCCTTGTTATTTCGATCTGAAGAAATTGATATATGTATCGCAAACCTGTTGAATGAATCGTTACCTGTCTAGGTGAGCTAAGAGCTCTTGTAGCTTGAGGACTAAGGCGCGATGGTCATGAGGCCTGCTCTCTAAAGCACTACTCAAGCGACTCAGGTATGAGTCCAGCGTTCCAATTGATGGCGTCTCGCCTGTGCCTGAACAAAAAAACCAAAGCGGTTTCCCCCTGCGATCAAAAAAATCATCTATCATGGTACTGGTAATATGGGCACAGTACAGTACTGACCTGGCAAAGGCACAGTGGCCAGGCTGTTGACCAGTGTCTGTTTGATCACCTGTAGGTGGCGCTGTAGAGCTTGCGTGCGAAGCTCATCCTGGCCCAGCTCAGTCTCCAGTCGCTCTTTAGCGCTGAACATGTCAGCAATGTGCTTCTGGAGAACCGCATTCTGCTCTTCGAACTCCACATTAGCCTTCCGCAGTCGCCTCAGCTCAGCTTCTCGCACTGGGAAATGCGCAATTTTAAGAATATAGCTTTCCACGTTGATGTTTATGGTGTGTTCTGAGAAAAAACAAAAACAAACAAACAAACAAAACTTACCTTTGTTTTGGTCTAAAAATTCTTCTGTGAAAATAGGGACGTCAAATCTGGCCGTTAAGTCTGAGTTCTGAAAGAAAATTTCTTCATGAGGCAGGTTGCAAGAACAATTTCCACGCTTACAAGTTTCTACTTCAGGAATGGGGTGGGACTGTTTAGGAATTCAGGCTTTGTTCGTATGCTTACCTTAAAACCTGCAGATCCTGAACTGTTGGCATTGATAATGACAGAAGTCAACTCCTCTGTAAAACAAAACAAACAAACAAATGATTTGCTCTAAGCTAACACTTGCACCATTTCTAATTTTTAAACAAAAAACAAGAGCATTTTTACCTCTCTTAATTCTCTTATCCTGAACTTTTGCACATGTGATCTGATAAGCTTCACTTTTTTGATACTCCCTGAGTTCTCGTGCATACTGCATTTTGTCCCTTTCGGCTTCGTCTAGGTACCGCTGTTAAAAAAAAATATATATAAAATTTCATCAGAATGATGGTGTTCCAAGGAATAGTTCACCCAAAAATGAAAGTTTGCTGGCAGTTTACTCCCTCAAGATGTAGGCGAGTTTGTTTCTTCATCAAAATTGATTTTGAGAAATGTATCATTACATTACTTCCTCACCAATGGATCCACTGCAGTGAATGGGTGCCGTCAGAATGAAAGTCCAAACAGCCGATAAAAACATTACAATAATTCACAAGTAATCCACAGTACATCAATTAATGTCTTGTGATTTGAACATCTGCATGTTTGTAAGAACAACAAATCTATCATTAAGGTTCTTTCATTTCAAACTGGCCAAAATACGAGCCTATATAATCCATAATAACGCTTCCACCAGTGAAGAAGTCCATCCTCTGTTGTTCTCTCACATCAAAAATCCACCAACATATTTCTTTAGAACTGTTTTTGCTTATAAATGGTGCTTGATCTGTGCATATTTCCCTCCTGATTCAGACGGCACAACTTTTTCACTGTAGAAAGCAATGTTATGGACAGAAGACTCATATTTCACAAGATGTTAATAGTTGGACTGGCATTGTGTGGATTACTTGTGAATTATTGCAATGTTTTTATCAGCTGTTTGGACTCTCATTCTGACGGCACCCATTCACTGTAGAGGATCCATTGGTGAGCATGTCATTTCTCCAAATCTGTTCTGATGAAGAAGATTCAAGATTCTTTATTTGTCACATACATGGTTATATAGAGAATATATGACCAGCAGTGAAATGTAACAAACTCATCTTCATCTTGGATGGCCTGAGGGTGAGTATACTTTCAGCAAATTTTCATTCTTGGGTGAAATATTCCTTTAAAAGGAAACATCTGGACAGTCAGTTCACACACAAAAAAATACCTGTTTATCATGAGGAGCCAGGCGGCTCCATTCTGCTCCGAGTCTCTTGGTGATTTCTGGGAAGGGAAGATCCGGGTGAAGTGCTCGGATGTGTTCCCGTCTCTCATTCAAAAAACGCACGTAGCCAGTAACCGGAGCCTTGGGGCCATTTGGTAACACCTTCTTTCTCTTCTTCCCTTTTGGCCAGCCTCGCTTCTTTACCGGCTGTGAAGTCGATTGATTCTGTAACAAATCAATTCAAATTGATATGAATCACATTTGGGAAGAGTATATGAGGAAAATAAGAGTGTGCTTGACTATGCTGACCACAAAACCTTTTACAATGATTCAATTACATAACTGAAGTACTCTGTGATACATAATAGACAAGGTTATTGAAGAAATCTAAGGAGTCCTGATCTTACCTCCTCTTGTGCATTATCTGTGTGTTGAGAGTCTTTAGATGCAGGAGCATCAGTTTGCTCTTGCTTTACACCACCCATTACATGAATTCAGAAAATTCTGGAACACACACACACAAAAACATAAAAGGGTAGACTTTTTATTTAGTTAGTTATTTACTTGAAACATAATAAACGTTAACTGAAATAAACTTTTTTTTTTTCTTTTCCATTTATTTGCCAAGACAACATTTATCATTTAGTTTAACTTGATGTGCTAAAATAACTAAAAACGAAATAAAATCTATATAGATTTATTTAAAAAACATAATAAACAAAATTACTCGAAAAAGTAACTAAAATTAAGAAAAAACATATATAAAAATACAAAAAAAAATCGAAATGATACTACAATAATATTGTTGTGCAGCACAGCCGCAAAATGCTGTTCATAGACATCATGTTTGGAAAACACAGCCATTATTAAGTCGATTGTTGACTTATTTAATACATGTTTTGTTTGCATAAAATATGTAGTATATTGTATATTTGCAAACACACATGCATGTGAGTTGGAGCTTTAGGTGCATTAATGTTTAAAAATGACTTTTCGCTGCATCACCGGTTATTATTAGCTAAAGTAGCATAGTTGGCTAACTAGCCTCTGTTGAAGCTCAGACAAAATAAATCAATCTCGTCCGTATGACGAGAGATTATGTATTTATATTTATACATATCTATTTGTATTTATCAAAATATCCCGGGAGTTTAATACACAATAATTCCACTTACCTAAATTAATGCCTGTTTTCTTAACTCAAACGCTAGCCCAGCTACAAACGTTGGTTTGATTGACAGTTCCTTGGTGGTTTTGATTGGTTTGTGGGTTTGGGTAGGCGGGGCGAAGGGCAACGCGCTTCATTTACATCGCGCATGACAGGAAATAAAGTTTTTTAAAATTATTATTATTATTAATAAGAGTTTTAAAGCAGTTGTCCATTTTCTGCTATGACTACTCAATTATATTCAACAGGTGGGGCACTAATTATGGAGTAAATATATAATAATATTGATATATGAATCAAGTCATATTTTCGTACAGGCACCCTTTATTTTCTTCCATCAAAGTTATTATTTAATCCAACCAAAATTCACTTTAAAACGTAGATGTATCACATAAATGTATATCCAATGATTTTCCTTTACTTTTCCAGCATCTTTCCAGTATTTCATGATAAGGTAGTATTAAATAATTTCATAGGCTAGAGATTGTTGGGAATTTACATTTGTATGTCAGATACAAATTCATTTCTTACGAAAATTAACCATGGTTTTACTACACTTGCAGTAAATTACAACAGCAGCTACAGCCTATGGCTTTGTAGTAAAATCATAGCAGATAGTAAATACAAAATGTATTAATACTGTGGGAGAAATGATTAAGCATCATTTTATAAAGAAAACATTTATTTCCAAAATAATTGGCTTTTATTATCACTCAACTGAAGTCAAGGCAAACTATTAAGCTCTGTTAATTAATCAGATATATTTAATAATTATTTGTACCTAAACTTATTATTTAAGGATTTATTAGATTATTTCATTATCATTATTATTGTAATAGTCATTACAAAAGCTTGTTATTAATTATATTACTACACTGGTGTGCAGTAAGATTTTACACTAAAGAGAGAGCAATATCTAGCCAATGGGAATTTTTTTTTAACCTAATTCACAATTTTAAAATTCCAAACATTTCTATAACCATGAGGACCTCAAAGTTAAATGAATGAATGAATAAAAGAAAAAAAACGCTATTTATTTTTAAAAAGCAAATATAAAGCAAAAACAAACCAACAACCTGTAAAACTGCACTCATTGACTTATCCTACAGTTATATTTAACGTAACTGTTAACAATTACACTTCTCATATGGTTTAACTTATTTAAAACACTTAATTTTTGCAATGTGGGAAAAGTTGCTCTCTTAGTTTCACGCCACTCTCCACATTTCACACTTCCTAGAATGAAAACATTTCCACGAACACCTGCCTCCTCTCTCCAACAAAGCGTTGGCTAGAGAATAAAACGGTCACATCCTAAACATGAAAACTAAAATTAATTGTAGGCAGGAAGGCGAAGTTAATTAAAAGGGGGCTCGACGATGTTCAAGTCTCTCGTGGGAAGGCAGTCATTTGGCCAGCATTTCTGGTTATGCGCTGTTGTGTATGTTTATTCCAGCAAAGCCTGCAGTGTTCACCATCCAAGATGGCTGCGGGTGAAAGCAACAGCCGATCCTCATGCCTAAACTTGTCTAATTCGGGGCCACTCGGCAATGCACCGCCGAGCAACAGCGCCCATTCTTCACCCGCCAGCAACGGGGGAGCCGTGGCTGCAGCCGGGCGGATGAACCGGAGCGCGGGGAACGCGAACCCCCGGTCAGGCCCGGAGAACGGCGGAGGCGCCGAGTCTGCGGTGAGAAGCACGCCGAGCGCGCACAACCCTCGGCGGCAGTTGGTCGGTCCGAGCGGAGCGACTTCAGGCGTTGCGTCAAACATGACGGCGACACCATCATCATCCTCCTCATCCTCATCCGCGTCTACCGCATCCTCCTCCGCCGACGCGTCCGCCGCTGTCGCCTCGCTTCCCAGCAGCCCGGCTTCGGTTTTGATTTATCGAGAGCCGGTCTACAACTGGCAAGCGACAAAAAGTACAGTGAAAGAAAGGTTTGCATTTTTGTTTAACAACGAAGTGCTAAGTGACGTCCATTTTTTGGTTGGGAAGGGAATGGGAGTGCAGCGCATTCCAGCGCACAGGTAGGGATGAATAGCGGTCTGTTTGTATGTTTTACTGGAGTCATTTTTGAATCATTCTGTATATTGCAATTAACTAAGCTTATGGCAAACTCTCCCGCTCGATGAATATAAACTATAGCATTTGTTTCGGCGAGGATAAATCCCTATTTAATCTTCAGATGGCCGTATTTACAGTCAGGTCCCGTTGCTCTTCGCAGATTTGCTCTCGCTGTGGGAAGTGCCGTGTTTGATGCCATGTTCAACGGTGGCATGGCAACAACGTCGACCGAAATTGAACTGCCAGATGTGGAACCGGCTGCATTTCTAGCCCTTCTCAAGTAAGAATGGGTCGCGGAATGCTTCGCTGCACGCTTAATGCTCTGTACTGCTCTTCTGTGTGTTGACCCCTGTTGTCATAATGTCCTTCAGATGCCCTCTGCCATGTAACTGCAGTCAGCAGACCATTGCAAAAATTTGCCATGGTATATACACGTGTTTCCGCCCATATAACATAAGGTCTCTGTTCCTACTAATACCATACAACAGTGTAAGTAAGCGTTTGGATTCTTTGTTAGTTTTTAAATGATTGTGTTGGCTAGAGCCATAGCCAAGATATTTTGGCAGAAATAAACCGTTACCATGGTAAATGTTTGTAATAAATCGGAACCTTAAAATATAGTAGACATTGTGGACAGAAGTAATAACTAGTCTCAAACCAACAATAAAGCAGGGATCAATAATGTCTGTCAGTCTGTTTTTTTTATGACTATCTATCTATCTATCTATCTATCTGCTAAAATGTCTGTCTCAAGACCTGTCTGTTTGTCTCTCTATCAGCTTATTTAAATGTCTTTCTGTCAATCTTTAAGTCTAAAATAGTTTTTTTTCCTGTTACAATTACAGATTTTTATACTCCGATGAAGTGCAAATTGGACCAGAGACCGTTATGACCACGCTTTACACAGCCAAAAAGTACGCAGTACCTGCGCTCGAAGCCCACTGCGTCGAATTCTTAAAGAAAAACCTACGTGCTGACAATGCGTTCATGTTGCTTACCCAGGTAATCACAGGGATTTGAGTCTGATTTGATAGTGGCAATAGGAACTGACATATTGGACGGTGCCTTTGTTTCAAGTTTGTCCCCCGGCCATCTTGAGTCCCCATGTTTGACAGCTCCCTTTCAAATCCTAGCAAACAGCACCTCGAGCTTATTGAGTGTTGTCTGTTTTTGTTGTTGTTGCGTGCAGTCTATTATAGATTATATGAAAATACGGTTCCTTTTGCTTTTAGGCACGGCTTTTTGACGAGCCCCAGCTGGCTAGTCTCTGTTTAGAAAATATCGACAAGAACACCGCTGATGCGCTAGCCGCCGAGGGCTTTACGGATGTCGACATCGGTACTGCTCTTAAGTATCAAATATCACAACAAAATACAATCAGAAGAGTAAGTAAGCAATAGACCGTTTTATGTTCCCTCCTGTGCAGACACCCTTGTGGCAGTCCTGGAGAGAGACACGCTGGGTGTACGGGAAGTGCGTCTCTTCGGGGCTGCGGTTCGTTGGGCGGAAGCTGAGGCCCAAAGGCAACAGTTACAGCCCACGCCGGAGAACAAGCGCAGAGTGTTGGGAAAAGCGCTTTCCCTTATTCGCTTCCCGCTCATGACTATTGAAGAGTTTGCAGCAGGTAATTTCCTGAATGCTTTTCTGAAAAGTGGATCTGCAGTATTTCACTTGACCGTCTAAGCTAAAAGGCTAGTGATAGCTGCTGTAGCTTCCTGAGTGGCACTAGCCATAGAGCTATACCTTGTGTATGTGTGCGATAGGTCCGGCTCAGTCTGGTATACTCTCAGACCGGGAGGTGGTGAGTCTGTTCCTGCATTTTACCGTCAATCCAAAACCACACGTGGAGTTTATTGACCGGCCTCGCTGTTGCCTCCGGGGGAAAGAGTGCAGTATCACTCGTTTCAGTCAGGTGGAGAGCCGCTGGGGCTACAGCGGAACCAGTGACCGCATCCGGTAAGTGTGTGTTTTTAAAACCATTGATTGAAAAAGTGCTGAGACATTGAACAGGAACATGTGGTTTTGATTCTAGCCATTTTATATGATATAGGTGGAACGTTAAAAACTGTTGTCGAGTAATGTTTGCATTCAAATTCCTCAGGTTTTCTGTGAACCGCAGAATATTTGTGGTGGGATTTGGGCTCTATGGGTCCATACATGGTCCAACTGACTATCAGGTCAACATCCAGGTGAGAACGAAGCTTTTGTTTTTTGTTTTTTTTAAATCATATTGCAAGCATGATCTGCCTGCAGTACGTTCACTGACAGTCAGTGCATGTCTGACAGATGGTCTTTCTGTCTAAGTGGGCGATTCTTGGCCAGAATCAGTTACAATAAGGACCAGATTTTATGCTGCAAGAAAAAAGTCTTGCGACCATTAATTTTTGTAGTTTTGCGCGTGAAGTTGATCTTGGAAATGTGAAAATGTGGCAGTACGTGAGTGGTAATGGTGCACGTTTTCTTCTAATGTAGATAATACATACAGACAGCAATACAGTTCTCGGTCAGAACGATACAGGCTTTAGCTGCGATGGAACGGCCAGTACCTTCCGAGTCATGTTCAAGGAGCCTGTGGAAATTCTTCCCAGCGTCAACTACATTGCCTGCGCCACCCTCAAGGTAAATCAGACTCAAAATTGGTGTATTATTCCATTCATATGCCAAAATGGTTATTTTAAATACCACCTGCCACCTACAAGCAATGGCAAGTACCAAATCTTGGTTCCTTGCATCTACAGTTGCATTAATGCTTGTAAAACTAATAATTTGTTAACTAAAGTCTACTGGCTATTAATTATCTTTGGCGAAATACAGGAATTTTAATAGGAATCCATGGGATCTGGAATTTTGCGTGAGAGTGAAAGATTTTCCCATGCAGAATTCGCATTGGGTTCAAGCTGGTCAAGTGAATTCATTGCATTGACCAACAAAAAACTGTTTTTAGTTTTAAAAGTGACTTCTGTGTGAGCTGTGCTTCGAACATCACTACGCTATTGAACAATGGACCTTTTTTGACTGCACATGTAGTTCCCTTGAAATCCCTTTGTTACCAAAGAATAATCATTTAATACAATATCTATATAATTTAATACAGTATTTCATGAATTATAAATTAACCTTTGATGGATTGATGCATTTGCAGGGGCCAGACTCTCATTATGGGACCAAAGGGATGCGTAAAGTCACCCACGAAGCGCCTGCTACTGGTACCAAGACCTGCTTTACATTCTGCTATGCTGCAGGCAATAACAATGGCACTTCTGTAGAGGATGGACAAATCCCAGAGGTCATCTTCTACACATAATGACCAAGCAGAATCATCTCACGATTGAGGATTCTTGCATTGGATTTTGTGGCCAATTCACCGGTCTCTGTGAAGACCGGTGACCAAATACTGATCTAATTTCTAATGGCTTTTGTTTCTAAGATTTGAAGCATGAGAATTCAGTCCTTTCAAAGTGTACTTATGGTACAGATTCTGTTTCTACCCAAGTAGCACCTCGTAGTACACCACTTTGATGTTATGAGCAGCCAATGTCATTGCTAATTAATGAACAAATAGGTGAACTTGTCATTGCAATGATCTGATACAGGTACAGTTCAACTCTAGAGGGTAACTCTCTTCCATTTGTACATTTATTTGAATGTTGACAACTGGTGTTTCTTTTGGTCCCACCTTTGACCCTTGATTGTTCAAATCTCACTGATGCACTTAAAGGGTTAGTTCACCCAAAAATGAAAATTGTCATTAATTACCCTCATGTCATTTCAAACGCGTAAGACCTTCGTTCATCTTCGAAACACAAATTAAAATATTTTTGATGGAATCTGAGAGCTGTCTGACCCTGCATAGACCGCAATACAACTGAAATGTTCCCAAGTCCAGAAACGTAGCAAGGAGATTGTTAAAATAATCCACGTGACATCAGGGATTCAACCGTAATTTTACGAAGCTACGAGAAAACTGTGCAAAAGAAAAAAAAAAAACGACTTTTCAACAATTAGTCTCCTCCGCGTCACCCTGTAGCACCATTTTGGAGAGTATCCGCTGGATGTAAACAGTGTATGCTGTTCTGTGTCAGCTGCGTCACACGGATACGCTGTTTTCATTCAGATCAAATCACAACAACGTAGGAAACAGATCCGGCGTGACGCAGCTGACAGAACAGCATACGTTGTTTACGTCCAGCTGATACTCTCCAAAATGGCGCTACAGGGTGATGCGGAGGAGACGAATAGTTGAATAAAGTCGTTATTTTGTTTTCTTTTGCGCACAAAAAGTATTCTCGCAGCTTTGTATAATTGCGGATGAACCACTGACGTCACTTGGATTATTATACAGATC